>NC_053406.1:28246161-28258661 GCF_016859285.1 Xiphias gladius | reverse complement strand
ACAGTATAATCAGTATAAGCACAGTTTCCAGGAGACAGGATTGGCAGGCCAGTAATGTACAGAGTTGATGGATAGATTTGAAAAATCGAAATCATAATCCTAAGAGCTAAATGTCAAAACAGGTTGTTTTTCATTGTCTTCCAAAATTACCGTACGAATATGAGCCTAACGCGTAACCCCAACCCTGGCACCCGTTTCGGGCAGGAAGGCGTTGTTCGCCAGTGCCTTCTAAAGCTATGCATAAGACTGCTGCAGAAAATGAGTCAGAAGCATTTCCTGGTCCAGATGTGGTTAAAAAAAACTCTCAGTGATTGGGGAAATGTAGAAGACCTGCTTGGTTCAGATTCTCTGGTGTCAGTCAGACACTCCGTACGGCCAACCATCCACCCTGAAAACAGGAGGAAGGGACAGTTAGGGACCATAACTTTCATAGTCTGTTGTACAGTATGTGAGATTGAATACTGAACCAAACCCCGTATCCCTGTCCCACACTGTCTAAAATGGTCCCATCTCAAAGCAGAAAAATAAAAAAAAACCCTCCTACTTCTCCTCTTCGCTCTTATTCACCTCATTTCTCTCCCCGAGCCTGCTCTGCCATCAGCTGTCTGGGAGCTGAAGGCACTTTGATTAACGTTAGGGAAGGATTGTGCTTTAGGTTAGATGTTAATAAAGTGCACATGCCATGTCCATCCGTCAATATTACACCAAGACTCCACACGTGCCGCAACCTCAACCAAGTGTTACGAGTTGTCTAAACAGAGCTATGAAAACCTTTCTCATGCTTAAGTTGCTGCAAGTGCATATTGTATATTGATTACACAGTGGAAATTGTGGGAAAACAAATAAAATACATGGTCATGGCGCGTTTTGCGAATGCATCCAGTGCGTCTGTTGAAAACGTTTCCTTTTTTTGCTGATTAAAACACAATGATTTGGGCAGCTCTGCGTTTCTCTCGAAGCATTTCTGCTTTAGCGTTTAATGGTATAAAAACGCAGCTTCTCAGAGACGTGGATGAACGTGGAGTGTCACGGTGGTAGACAACTGATGGAGACAGAAAGACCAGCGTTTTAGCTCCATTGATGTGTACGTTCTAAGAAGAAAGGAGAGTGCTACTCAAATAGTGGAGTGTCTAACTAAACAGAAATCGAGTAAGTCCAAAAAAACCCACTATTTTAAAGACGGAATTCAAATTTAAAACTAACTTATGTGGATTTGTGGGATTTAATTTGTAATTTTTTTTATATAAAGTTCTTATACACATTTTTATATTGTATTAAGTTTATTTACTATAACAATCATGTGACTTAATTTCCAGCTGGTTCAACTCTGACTGCACCGTTTTCCTCAAGTCTGTGTGAGTGAGTGTATCTTCACAATATATACCTTCTGCAGGGCCACTTCATGCTAAGCTACACAGGTGAGTAAGCGTGTGTGGGGGTGCGTGCTCGTGAGTAAGCCCACGTATTTGTCAAGGGTTAGGGGAAATGTGCGAGTGTGTGTCCTATCAAGCTCTCAGCGCTACCTGTCAAATTCATTTCCCGCTCGCCCATCGCAGCTTGCTCATTTTCGGACATGTGGTGCGCTCGTGAGGCGGAGTGCAGCGCGGTTGGCCAACTGAAACGCGGTTTGGAGCCTCTGTCTGCAGCAAACGCCTCTGTGATTGGTTGAGGCGAGCAGGCTAAAAGCGGAGGAGTTTAGCCGGGATTAACTTCAATATCTAATCAATGTTGACTGGTGGAATAACGGAGGGGGGGAGAGACGGGGATGGGAATAGGAGGGCAGAAAGAAAGACAGGAGGAAAAAAGGGATGAAACGGCCAGAGGAAGGAACCGGAGGAAGAGAAGAGGAGGGGAAAACGTTTGAATGTGGTAGAAGAGACTTTGTGTGACGGAGAGAATAAATCAGGCATGAAAACTGAATAAAACTGTGCATTAGAGGGGGAGAGACGAAGTAGAAGGGGTAAAAAGCGGGGGGATGGAGTAAAGGAGGATAAAAGGGAAGAGAGTAGGAGCAAGAGCAGAAGAGGAAGATGGAGAGGAGGAGGAGAGGACCGAGGGGGAGAATGTAAGAGGTTGTGGATGGGATGGGGGGAGAGAAAGAGGGAGATGGACAGTGTGGAGGGGGGAAATTTGCTGCTCGCAGAGTGAGAAGAGACCTAGTAGTTAGGGAAGGAAGAGAGGGAAGAGGGAAGTGAGGAAGGAATAAGAGGAAGGGAAAGAGAGGAAGAGAAGTGGTGAAAGGAGTGGTGCAGAGGAGGGGGAGAAAGAAAGGAGGAAGATGAGAAATAGAAGAGCTGGGGAGGAGATAAGGGGGAGAAGAGGAGGAAAGGAGAAGTGGGAGTAGAAAAAAGCTACAGGAAGAGGGAAAGTAGGCAGGTACAGGAAAAGAGTGGAAAAGCAGAAAGAGGAGGAGTGAGAAGAAGAGGAGGATGAGAAAGGTGGTGAGGGAGCGATAAGAGCAGGTAAGGACAAGGAACAGTATAGGAAGAAGGGAGGAGGAGATAGGGAGTAATAGAAAGGGGGAGGAAGGATTGTAAAAGTAGAGGGAAGTTAAGAACAGTGGGCAAAAAGAAGAAAAATGGGATTACGGAGAGGAGGACAGGCAGAAGGAAGGAGGCGATAGAGGGAGGAAGACCAGGAAAAAAGAGGGATGGAGGAGTTAGAGGAGGGGCCGGTCTCCTTTCAGTGGCTGTGCTCTCATGCGTGTCAGTGTCCTCCACCCACAAACATCCCACAAACCCCCCCATTCACGTGACTTAAAGGCTCTGTGTGTGTGTGTGTGTGTGTGTGTGTGTGTGTGTGTGTGTGTGTGTGTGTGTGTGTGTGTGTGTGTGTGTGTGTGTGTGTGTGTGTGTGATGAGTCATACTTTTGTTTTGTAGCGGTCTTTAGTCCCAACAAATGGGGTGGACCGCTCAGGGTGACAGTGACACACACACACACACACACACACACACACAGAGAGATGAGGTAATAGCAGGCAAATGAAATGAAGGATGGAAAGTTGGAGGCTGGAACGGCAGACGGACACTGTGGTTTGATGAACTCTTCAGATATTTATTTAGATGAAACGAAACATGTATAAATATGTTCACTGCTGGACAAAAGTTTTTGGAACGCCTCCATTACTCCAGTTTTTATTGAAGTTTACATGGTTAATTTACGCAGTTTAATTTTCTCAGTGTCTCTGAAAGTAAAGCATAGAACAAATAAACAACTAGACCCAGAATCTTCTTGTGGAACCGAATTTCTGACTCATCCAGCAGCCGAACACACTCGTGACGTCTCTTTCTACAACGGGAATCAAATTTTGTTCAGAAGGTTCGTCCCAGCTCTGTTGCAGAAGTTTCCGTGAGTATGTCGCACCTTGTGTCCGGTTCATCCAACACCAGCCCCGCGGGGTTCAGGCCCGGAGACTGCGCTGGTCTTCCATCACGCGAAGCCGCCGTCTGGTTCTCTTCTTCGAACGTTCTGGGTCATTGTCTTGCTGTCGGATGAAGCCCCGACCAGCTAGTCTGTCTTCCTCTGGTACTCGTCTTTCTCTCTCCATTCGGACAGCGGTTTACCACTAACTACTTCCTGTAGTGAAGTATTGTCCCGATAGAGCGTCGGCGGGTGTGGTGACACGCTTTGCTCCGACACCGCCTTTGTACAGACAGAGGGTTTGGAAGTCATCAAAAAGGTTGCAGCACCTGTGGGAAGTTTTCCATTAAATTTCAAGGCTTCCTTTGCTTCTATTGCTGCAGGATAAAGCTGTGAGTTGTTATCCCTTCGCTTCATCCCTGAAGATTTTACGACTCTGAAATTTACACTGTAGTTTCCGTTTTTGGTGACCCGACTCCAACGTTATGCAATAACCACTTAAGGGAGAACCACAAACCCACCAACTAACTGGAACCGATGGGGAAGCTCAGAAAGAAGGCTGGCGATGGGAAGCTATAGGTTAACGCCAGACTGCTCCTCTGAAAGTAATTAGATGACCTGTGGCTGATCGCTCTAATCCACCGGTCGTGGACTTCCACCGTCCCCGGTTCTGTTTTGGCCGGGGGCCTCCTCGTGTTTCCTGTCTGTCTCTACTGTCAACCAGCACAAAGGCAGAATGTTATCTTTAAAACCGCCGCAGTGATTTACTACTGCACCTAATATAAACATAAAGTTGGGGGGGCATGCGAGTACACTGTAAAATAGCGGTGCCACTTGCAGCAGCAGAGGCGGAAGGGTCCCGAATTTACTGTATACCGCACGTCACCGAGGCTGAGGATAAAGTGTCTGTAGCTGTGATAACTTTCCGGAGTTGTAAAATTGTTTCTGTGAAATGTTTTGGCATCTGACGAGCCTTCACACTCACGGATCTATCAGTCAAACAACTGTCTGGATCGCATTTCCTCTTCTTTCTCATTCCGGGCAATGGCAATGATTTGTACAAGAAACCGTGTAAATCATTGTCCAGTCTTGGCAGATTCTTTTTCATTTGCCACTAATTTGTCCTTAAAAGTCGCTGGGAACCCGCCCACTCAGGACTGTGTGAGAGTTTAAGTCTTTTTCCATGAGGTGTTATTTTGTTCAGCCGCTTCATACAGTGAACTGTGCTTTATTTTAATAAAACTCATTGAACAGAATTGAGGCAGCGAGCTAATGACAGGGAGGGCGAGGGGGGGGGGGGAGATGAACGGAGAAAGAGAGGGAAAGGATAAGTAGTGTGCTGAGACATCCTGTCTGACAAGAATGAGTGAGAGAGGCTGAAAGGTAGAGGTGGCAGAGAGAGAGGGAGGGAGGAGAGACAGAGTTGGAGAGCCATCTATTCAAATTTAGAGTTCTGAGCATCATGGGTTGTAGCAGTCTCTCTCCCCCTCTCTCTCTTTCTCTCTTTTTAGTTCATTTGGGTAACTGCTCTCTCCACGCCACATTAATCTGTGTAATTAGGTTTGAAGCTCGTTTTACCTCCTTTCCTCTCCTCATCTTTTCTCTCCTCCTGTCTTCCTGTTCTATCTCCCTCTCCTCCACATCTCTTTCTCTCTC
The DNA here is from genome assembly GCF_016859285.1 of Xiphias gladius. Lineage (NCBI taxonomy): Eukaryota > Metazoa > Chordata > Actinopteri > Istiophoriformes > Xiphiidae > Xiphias > Xiphias gladius. The sequence continues at coordinate 28,253,644 of NC_053406.1, read as the reverse complement.
CTTCCTCTTTTTCATTTTTGTAGACCTCCCTTCTCTCATTCATTTGTCCTCTCTGTGTCTTCCTAAATGTTCTTCTCCTCGCCATTCACTTTATGTTCTCCCCCCGTATCTTTCTCCATCAGCTCCAGCCTCCCTTTTTCCTTCTGTAAATCTCTCTCCAGCCGCATTCATACGCTGAACCTGGGAGGACTGAGTTTAATTATTCATGTTGGAAAAAAACAAGGAACGAGATGAAGAATCTCCAGCCACACCAGCAGCTCTGCCAAGCCGCACTAACGTGCTCACAATGACAAAGCTAATAAGCCGATGATGAGCAGGTATGGTGTTTGGCGTGGTCACCGTCCTAGCATACTGCGTTGGCATGTGGTAGCAAGTGGTGTGGAGGCTGACGGGAATGTCCTCAGTTTAGGAGGCGCTCCGTCATCAAGCAAAGTATTGGACAAATTCGGACCCGACGATGGTGCTGGAGGTAGAGGAACCCAGGGATCACAGAAGTCCTTACGACCCATCCCGACGGGAACGTGACCGTCTGAACCAAATGTCCAGGAAGTTGGGGTCACCGGGGTCATTATACCGGCATTGACGCAGAGCTGTTTTCTGTCTGAATGCCGGCTAGCCGCGACAGACCGGAGACAGACAGGGCTGTAGGTCCGTGATGTCACCAGCTGACGGGATGTCTTTATTCCTGGGAGAGCTGCGGTGAGCTGACAGCGACAGACAAAGTTACCGGCTGGTAAAGAAACCGTAGCGTCTAGCGGCTGAAGAGCTACGGATCCTTTTCTCAGGAGGGCTGACAGTAGAATGAATTCTATAGCGATATCATGACGGGGCTCTGAGGCTGTTGGCTTGTTTTGGAGTCTTAGTGGTCACAAGTCATGTAACATAGCCGTGAAATTTCATGTAACAACATCTTGATACCTTATTCATTTAAGAATTATGGTTAAAATCACCTCCAAAACAAACATTAGAGGAAGTGAATTTAGGTCTGAGACTTTCACTGCCTGATGGAATATATTGCTCGTCTCCAATGAATGTAGTTCCGGAGAAAAGTCGTAGGTTTTCCCGTTCACTTCAATACAATCAGAGTTTTCTCTGAGCTAGCATCTAGTGGCGATGGAGGGAGCTGCCACTCAAGGCCCCTCCATCCTCGATTCACTGGCTAGTCGTGCTAGTTGGGTTATGCTAGAAGAAGCTGTACAAGACACTGCCATGAGGATGTTGTAACCTCTGTGTAATTCAGCCCCGAATGAGGCTGTTCTTCTTCTCACGGGAGCCATGGTGGAAGATTTCCAGAATCTCTAAGCAGATCCTGATTTGCAAATAAGCTGATCAGTCATCTTTCCCAGAAAAATCAGCTGTGGTGCATATATAAGCGGAAAAAACTGCTGTAACATTTAAGATGCTTGACGAAAAGGGGAATAAATCAATTTCCCAATCTCTTTGCATATGAATAGTGTTTGTCTTTCTGTCTGCACGTCTCTCTCTCTCTCCCCATCTCTCTTTGTCTTCATCTCTCTGTCCTTCTGTGTATCTCTCTATCTCCTATCTCTCTCTGTGTGTTGCTGATTCATGGCAGAGCTGCAGGCACTGGCATGACAGTCAGTCTGGTAGCACTCAGACACAGGTCCTGCTGTCTGTGTTTGTGTGTGTGTGTGTGTGTGTGTGTGTGTACATACAACTTTTTTTTGCATTTTAGTTGCCTCTTTGGGACCTTTTCCGGTGTAAATACTGACCTTGTTGGGACCAGTAGCCCTCATGGGGATCAAAGCCCGGTCCAATAAGGCCAATCATCCTTTCTGAGGTCCTGGTTAAGGTTAGGGGTAAGGTGTGAATTGAGGTTAGGTTAGGGTTAGGGTTAGTCCTGAACTGGTTAGGGTTAGGTTAGGGTTAGGTCTGAACTGGTTAGGGTTAGGGTTAGGCCTTAACTGGTTAGGGTTAGGTTAGGGTTAGGCCTGAACTGGTTAGGGTTAGGGTTAGGCCTGAACTGGTTAGGGTTAGGGTTAGGGTTAGGGTTAGTCATGAACTGGTTGGGTTAGGGTTAGGCCTGAACTGGTTAGGGTTAGGTTAGGGTTAGGCCTGAACTGGTTATGGTTAGGGTTAGGCCTGAACTGGTTAGGGTTAGGGTAGGGTTAGTCCTGAACTGGTTAGGGTTAGGTTAGGGTTAGGCCTGAACTGGTTAGGGTTAGGTCTGAACTGGTTAGGGTTAGGGTTAGGGTTAGGCCTTAACTGGTTATGGTTAGGGTTAGGCCTGAACTGGTTAGGGTTAGGTCTGAACTGGTTAGGGTTAGGGTTAGTCCTGAACTGGTTGGGTTAGGGTTAGGCCTGAACTGGTTAGGGTTAGGGTTAGGGTTAGGCTTAGGCCTGAACTGGTTAGGGTTAGGCCTGAACTGGTTATGGTTAGGGTTAGGACTGAACTGGTTAGGGTAGGTCAAGTTTCCAACTCTATGAAAATTTGACATAAAAGGGGTGACATTATAACAAAAAAAAAGAAAAGAAGAGCTAAAACGGATTCACACTAAATTGCAAGAATCATCCAGACTGTAGGTTGTTCAAGATAAAACTCCCAGCATGTTTTACACGTGTGCTGTCCTGTCAGCGCATCTAGAAACACTCAGGACGATCACGGCCCTTTTTAGCAGCGATGTGAACATAGCCAACACGTAGCTAAGGCTGGACAACAATGACCACGACACGGAGCGGCTGTGGAACCAACACACCGTGACACAAACACTATTCACTCTCTCTCTCCGCTCTGAAGAAGCCTCTCTCACCCCTTCTCTATACCCCCTTGCTTCACTCCCTCTCTCTCCGTAATCCCATTATGTGTAGCAATGACCCGTCAGTGTCAATCAGTGTTGTTGTCATGCCAACCTCCCGCCGTGGGCTGGCCTGTGGGCTCGGGGCCAATGAGAATCCTCCCTCCCTGATTAGCCAGCGGTGATCTCATTAGGTGGCCCCGCCCACTCCGGGAGAGATACGCTGGAAGGATGGAGAGGGGATGGGTGATGGGCGGGGGGAGGCATACGCAGAAAAGAGCAGGAGGATTTTCAGGTGATGTAACACACCTTCTGGCCTCCATGTTGGACGTCCTGACTGGGAACCGATCATTTCGTCACTGGTCCACTTACTGGTTTTGGTTTTTTAGATAATGTAACCACGGTATCTGCTCAGCTAATTCTCTGGTGGTCAACATATGTGATTAGGAGACAAGACGCTGTGTTTCTAGAAGCTATTAACATGTTGAAGTTCAGGTTCAGGTTAACTGACTCGTGGGGTATAGTCACCTCCATTTTGAAACAAACCTATGTTTAACCTTTTTGAAATTTTGGAACCTTAATAATCGTCTTCAATTAAAACTTGTGGTCAGCCAACACCGCCTAAATCTTATGTCGGGGCGTTTTCAATTTAGAAAGGTGTTTACATTACCAACCCAATACAAAAGAGCACGGCTGCAGTCAAGTAAATTTCCATCCACTGCTACCTATTAAGACTTGATGCCGGGCTCTGCGTGTCTGTACCGCGGTGGATTACGATACGGTTCCCTGCTACTAAGCATGAGCACCGGAAACACAAAGATTTCCAGACAACATATAGATGCGTTTTCGGAAATGACGTCCCTATCTGCAGGTTTTTTTGTTTCTGTTACAGATCACTGCTGCAGAAATAAAACCATTTCCCGATCCCATTTTACGACTTTGTTAGGGTTCATGAAAAGGGCACGGTTTGAGTTCAAATAGATACATAAAGAATTCCTATGACCGCTACAGCTCTTTGTCATTTGAACGTGTATTGTTTCTGGGCACTTGTTGAAACGACCGATGCCGGTGATTTTCTTGGGAGTCTCCATAAAAGAGCCAACGTCCAACAAGAGAAGTGAAACAAAATGGACATTCAATTCTGCATGCTCCCGGAAATGAGACCAGACTGGTACAGACAAACTGACCTGAACCCAGCCTGATTTCCTGAGGCTCTATTTCTTCTGTAGGTCACCCTACCCACTCTCTGGTTTAGCTCTTCAACTGGAGGTGGATTTTTCTTTTAAGGTGGGATTGAGGGCAGAAGGAGTAGAGGGGGGGATGCTAAGTGTTTCTTAAGTAAGTTTTAATCTCAACCATTTAACACCTGCTTTGTCAGAGACCCAACACTGCAAGCTTAGGTAGAGCAAATTACCCACAAAGCATGTTTAAGTGTAACCTATGCTCCTACTGCTAACTTAACCCCTCAACTATGCTCGACCTTTGACCTCTCTCAGCAAGAAGGTCAACTGCTGTAACCCAGTGTTCCCGTTACAATGCTCCGTTTGACCTCTTTTACTACCCGTCACTCCTTTTACAGATCAGCCCTTCCGCCAGAACCCCTTTCTGTTCCAGAGAAACACAGTGTCCCTGCCTTACAGAAGGGCCTTTGTCAGGTGGGGAGTTCAAGAATCAGCCTTTGCATAAAAATGATAAAAATGATTCGTTGTTTAGGCGAGCATCCCTGTTAGAGGAAAGTGAATTTGACCAACTTTTTTCTTTCTTTTAGCATAGATACCGGTAGTGTTTGCAGTGTTTCAAGTGCAGGTATTGCTGGGTGATAATTCAATATCATCCACTATTGCCTTTCAGTGGAATCGTACCATGATGACACGATCGTCGTCGTTTTGTGACTATCTTCAACCAATGGTTACCTGTGACACCTTTTCCTGTTCATATTTACATTTGTCTTCACACAAGTGTAATTCTAGCCTCCCAAGTGTCTTACCATGCAGTCATTCATTTAACTTTGACAAAGAACAAAAGAACGAAATCGCCGTGATTGGTTTTTTATCTACAGGAAGACTCGTGTCTCTGTCCAGTTGATTTTCATAGAAATGAACTGAAAACAGTGTCTTCCTAACACTTTCATCCTGAATTAGCGTCCTCTCTTTTCTCTTTTTTCTTTATCCTCCAGGACTGTAAACTCTCTGATCCCTCTTCACCTTCGCTCTTCACCTTCGCTCTTCACCTCCGCTCTGCGGGTCAGCGAAGGGCTTGCGTGTACTATTGCGCCTCTGTCTGTTGACCTGTAGTGAACTCAGTAACTCTAACCCCCGCTAAGGTGAGGGTCATTGGCTGAACTCTCTTCTATAAATGGACCTGGCAGTGCTAAGCTGGGCAGAGGGCTGAAGCTGAGTTTAGCAGAGAAGGATGGAGAAAACCAGAATTGACAGCAAACCAACAGCCTGTTCATAACAACATGTTTCAGACACAATTTTCACATTGTATTACAGGTTTCCATTGTAGCCCTCAGACTTGTCCCTTCTGAGATTATAATCGCCAACGCTTCACTCAACCTTTACATGCACAGCTGCAACCCTTAAGCTTCTCTTTAGGCCTCAAGTCTTGTCATTTACACACGTATGAGTATTTGTGTTCTGGATATCAGACTGAATGCGATGCAGAATTTCCCCTCACTTTAATTCATTTGACTTTAATTCATTTAGGATTTGAGATTCATTGTCACAAAACGCCAATGCACGGACGTTAGCTGTAGCTGTCGTCTCGGTAGCAACGTGATGCTGCTTTTGCCCTCGTCTGTGCACATTTGGTTGAATAAAACTGTTTCAGGAAAAGCTGAAACATTTTAAACTCACACAGATCCAACTCGGCCTAACTCGCAGAACCTGAGTACAGCCGCATTAGCTCGAGTCGACTTGCATCGTTCCACTGACTTTGCATGTGTGGAACCTCAAAAATTCCGTTCGCATTCAGTTTGAACACACTTCAACTGTATTGTCCTAGTAAACAATTACTGTCCGTGATATTTTAATTGTAGCACAGCACAAATAATACACATGTTCCATAGTGGTGGCTCAGGGGTTAGTGCTGTCACCTGACCAGGGTGTAACCCTGCTTCTTGTCCAGTGCATGCTGGGATCAGCTCCACCTCCTGAAACTGTCAACAGAACAAGAAGGAACACTGATTGAGGGGCGGGTGGATTCAAATCCCCAAATGCAGCGTGTGTTGTACTCAGTTTACTTGATCTACTAGAGCCCAAGATCACCTGTTACCTGCAGAGAACGTGAGAACCCCTTTCGTTCTCCACTTTCTCACCCCTCTACATCTACTGCGAGTTGAATAACCCTGGATGACTCCATTTGGCAGAGGAAGACTTGTTGTTGCTCTGGACAGTGTAATCACAGTCTGTTAGCTCGCTAGCGGTCAGCTGTACACATCAGACTAAAGGCTACCGCAGGCTAATCTGTTGGCAGTGAATGTGGCCCAATACACTGCCACTGGATGGACAGCAGGACAGATTTAGAAGCCAGACCAGGACGATACACTGAGCCTGGACTGTGGCTGTATAATACTGTAACTGAAACCAAGGGTGACCTGGAAATAAAAAACATGCATTGGTAATATTTGGCAGTAACTTAACATACAAAGTATTTGTAGAAAGCATGCAAATATGCTCCTATGGTTCCTTAAGATGACTTACAACTTTGATACTAAGCCATAACGTTCTTCAGTTTTGGGTCAAAATGGGAGAATATCCTTGTTTTAGTTCCTTTTTTTCATTGACGACATCTTTATTTGAAATTAAATTGTACGGTCAGCAACCTTCCAAGGATAAAAACACATTTAAAACATTTTCAGACAGGGAAAAACATGCAGAACATCAATCCAGTGAGGTTAGGCTACAGCAGACGTGCAATATATTCAGACAGAACAGGCAGTGGGGGAGGCAGCGTCTCTCTGTGACTTGCCCTCTCTCCTCCTCGCAAATAAACTTACAAATTTAAAAAATGTGTTTCGAAATGTGACAGAAAAATGTGGTAAACCTGCTCTGGATGTGGACGGCTGCTCCTTCTCTTTAACTCATTTAGGACGGCCTGAGTATCAGCACCAGCGTCTCGCCGTAAACTCAGTTATCCTGACTACGGTCGGTTAATTTGAGTCAGGCTCACACACACACACACACACACACACACACACACACACACACACACACACACACACACACACACACACACACACACACACACACACACACACACACACACACACACTCGCATAATAAGCACCCTGCCGGATAAAAACCTTATATCGCCAAACAAAACCCACTTTGTTCTGTTAAAGATAAAATACAGCTATGAAATGACAAACATACACATTTGTGACAATGTGCAGAATTGTAGTGTTTGTGAATCATCTACATTTAGCCCCTTAATAACCTTAAGTAAATTAACTGAAGTAATGTGACATTTGGAATTAAATGGTTTTGACACAGGAGCAGACACACTACCTGTCATTCTCACAAGACAGGCGATCTCTTAACTGACCTCCAGTCTGTTTGTCAGGCTGGCTGATTGCAAACTGTGTTCGCTGCAGTTAACAGGTACAAATATGGTTAAGTGAAAAGCTCCTCCAACCCACTGCCTGTAGCTTTGAGCCCATGTTTTGTTTAGTTTTAACCGAGCGAACAGTCCAGTTTTTGTTGCATTGTTCCCAAAGTAAATAG
>NC_053406.1:28001161-28241161 GCF_016859285.1 Xiphias gladius | reverse complement strand
TCACCCGAGTGGAGTGTAACGCTTTCACCCCGACCATTCGGCCTGGGCTCGGCGCGGGAGAGGGCCACGCTGCAGTTTATGTCATTTTAAAATCAATATAAATAGCGGAGCTGCCCGTTTCATCACTTTATATTCATGCAATAAATATGCAAATATCGATAGTGATCTGCGTGAGAAATTAAGAACAAAAATCAGTTATAATAATCACTCGCTTACGGTGATCGATTCCCACCGAACAGACGAGATCACTATAAGCGCTTTCCACTGGGTTTTTATATCATCATGACAAAGGACTCTGACTTTCCAGGTACTTAGCTTAAGGCTGCATTGCTAACAAGGCAACGGGGGGGAACTGGTGTGGGCTAGTTCATTTAAAATCTGGGTGCATACACCACTACAGCGGAGCAGCAACTAGAGCTGCCCGGAAACCAAAGGTGATTCGAAGCGTCGGTCGAGGATGTCTGTGTCATGGCTTTTGTGTTTTTTAATGTCAGCTTTGTTTCTGGGAAGTAACAATTTCCATCCGTCTGGTAAGGCGGATGTTATAATACCCATCAGCCTCAACCACCGGAGCCATGTGGACAAAGCCTGTCAGAGGTCTGAGTCGGGGTCGTGGCAAAACTCACAACACTCTGCTGTTGCAGGTGGGAACAAAACCTGACGCTGTAGCTTATTTAATATATTCCAAAACTGACCCTCAATATAAAAGTCAACCGATTTAAACTGCATGTTTGTCAGCGTTTTGAAAATGAACAGGACTTTTAATATTGGATCCCACGCCTGAAATACAAAACGCCCGCTTTGCAACCCAACCGTGCATCTACTTTCAAAAGTCAGAGAGTGAGTGTGCGAGGGAGAAACTTCCTGATTAAATACATTTGAAAAGGAAAAAAACCTGGCCCGAGCACAAAACAACTAATAAGTTGACTGAGTAGTCCTTAAATTCAGTTAGGGTAGAAATTTAATCCATGACATGTGGTCAAATGCGTCCCCTGCGACCTCTGCCACCTCTGGATGTGTCCTGCATGAGATCCCAGTGCGTCCTCATTTATCTCTGCCTTGGCCTTATAACTGTCGCAGTCTGCCTTTGTGTTCATTAATCTCTTCCTTCAAACTCTCAGGGCAGTGCAGGCTGTAGGTCTTCGTCTGTCACTGAAGTTTGCAAAGATATCAAATATGTCAGGCTGAATTTTGGGGAAATGTGTTTAAAAGGTTTGAACGGGATATCTGCCATATTTTCATTTGATGTTCCAGCGGCAAACTGAGTAAAAGCATCACGTACGTAGCTTCAGCGCAGATACAGACTGTAAAACTGACGCTCACCATGATAAAGTGTTTTTCTAAATTTTAAGAGACTTAAGGGGGTATTTGAGGTTACAATGAAGGGGTTTAAGAGGTTTAAACAGCTACATGGCGCACTTCTAGCTTCCAGCATTAGCTTCTTAACTATTCCAGCCAGTCCACTCTTGTATTGATCACTTCAGAGCATCATTTTAAATAGTTAAGTACCAAAAACATCCCACCACCTTCGCGTTTTTATGCTCTGGATGCAGCATGTCACTTTTAATTTGCAAAAAAACATCAGCTTCCTGCCACACACACACACACACACACACACACACACACACACACTTCCCCAACATCAGCTTACCGTCTCAGCTGTGCGTGTGTTTGTGCCTGGTTCAGATGTGTGTTGACTTGGCAGCAAACCAAACTCCTTCACACAGGAGCCGGTCGGTCTGTCAGTCAGTCCCCGTCACTGCAGGATCCAATCCAAAGCCAATAGCCAGGAGAACATCCCGACTTTATCCTGCACTACACTGCTGAGACAGAGCTCTCACACACACACACACACACACACACACACACACACACACACACACACACACACACACGCACACACGCACCTGTCCCATCCTACAGATGGGTTAAGGTTATGCTACAGTAATTGGTGTGTTTTTGTGCGTAGGACTATTAGTAGCCAGTTGGTGGTTGCTTTTATCTGCATTAGAGCTCCTAGGAAAGTGATCAGTGTTGGTGTTATTACCGAGCTGAACCTCCAGCCTCGCTAATGTTAGCACGGCTCTCTGCCCACAGTGACACACAGCAGCAGGGCCTAGGGGTCGCTGTGTTTTCCTTTTACATTATTTTAAAGTTCTTAAGAGAATTTCTCATTCACTCACAAAGAAGCTAAAACTTAGATGATGAAGCTACAGCTCCCATGACATCATAGACATAATATTAAAAAACCTGTCAGATAACATGCTAACTAAACATGGCATGTTGAATGGGAAGGCTATGTCTGACTATTTCTGTGACAAGAGGAAGGCAGGAAAATCATTCTACTAGCATCTGTTTAAGTTTGTGAAAGCACTGTTCACAAAAGGAAAGGAGTGGGTCACTTAAGGTGTCAAAGAGGGAGCTCAACCAACACCTTAAGTTAATATCCGTGAAGATTCTCAGTCATCCAGGTCATGGTATTTCTAGGTGCTATATGAAGGCAACTGGACTTGCTTGAGGTTCTTGAAGATGTTTCACCTCTCATCCGAAAGGCTTCTTCAGTTCTAACTGCCTGGTGGAGGGTCCCAGGCATTAGCACAGGTTCTTAGCACCTTGAGAGTCATTGAGGTCGCGTGAGGCGTTGACCCTCCTGACTATCATGTGAGTCGTTAGGGTCTCGTGAGTCATGATGTGAATGGGCGTTAAGCTGCCTAGGGAGGGATCTCATGACTGCATTGTAAGTGGATGATAAGTGGCGTCGTGGACCGCCTCCTCCGTTTAGTGACGGTTGTTCCAGTTCCAGATGACTGGTGCGGGAGTATGAAAGGACGTCCAGGAAACTTGCAGACTACGGAAACCACCTGCGGGTTCCACTGTGAAAGCACAGAGCTGAAAGAATTCTACAAAAGACTCAGAACCAGATGCTCAACAGGCGAGTGAGACAGGTTCAACACACTTGAAGCTGACCAGCTGCTCGAGACATCGCAACACGCCGCGGACAAGGAACGACAGACAAACAAATTCCAAACATTAAAGTCACTACTTAGCAATCCCCACAGAGCAGCAGAACTGACCTGGTCTTATTTCTAGATCTGGCCGGTGCCTATTTCTGTCCCACACACTCAAGTCCCACAGTCAATCAACAACCTGTTCAGAAACTACTTCCAGGATCTGAAGCTCTGTCTAACAACATCACAGTTCATTACATTCTGGCAGTCTCTGGAAGTGGGAATAATGGCTGGGCGCACACTCTCTTCACTGACATTCACCGTGGCAATGAAAATAGTCATCAGAGCATCGAAGCGGTTGGTTGGAGGAGAACGTTTTAAATCAGCATTGCAACTTCCTCCACTTTACGCCTGACACCACCCTAATGGCAACCATTACATGTACAAAACAACTACTGGAAAAGCAGCACTCTAAGATCATGTGGGCAAGGATGAAGATTAAACCCAGCAAGTCCAGCAGCATTTCAATTGTCAAAGGTAAATTAGTGGACCAGAGATTCCTCATCAGTGGAACGCCCATCCGAACTGTGTCAGAGCAGCCAATCAAAAGCTTAGGTTGCTGGTATGACTCAAGCCCCGAGGACACGGAACAAATAAATCAGCTGAGGGGAGAAATCCTCAAAGGCCTTGTCGGAATCAACTAAACCAATAACCCTGGAAAACTAAAGGTAGGGTGTCTGCAGTTTAGATTGCTCCCCTGCTTGATCCCCTGCTTGATGTGGCGGTTGACTGTCTATGACGTTCCTATAACCCGGGATTAAAGGCTTGAAAGAGCCATTTGTTCCTACATCAAAAAGTAGCTTGGTCTGCCGCCCTGCCTTGGCAACATCAGACTGTATGGGAAAAGCGCCATGGAACCACCTGTTACAAGCCTAAGGGAGGAATACAAGTGCTCCAAGGTGAGAGGCGAGATGGCCAGGAGCGATTCCCTGGACCCCAAAATACAGACAGCTGCTGCCTGCCTGGCAACGGGAAGGATAGACCCCAACTGAGGCGGTACAACAGGCAAAGTCAGCCCTGAGATACGGAGACATCATGGGCCAAGTCCAACTGGAAGAGGTGGATTAGGACTTGGAACACGCACGCCTACACGGCGCAAGGCAACACCAAGCCAAAAGAGGCAACTTGTTGTGACTGAGGTACATCAGCAGGAGGAGGCAGAACGACGTGTAAAGGGTGTCTCAAAATCAAAAGCAGGTCCAACGTACGAGGTGGGAAAACCTGGATCATCGGAAACTGACATGGAGGGATTTTTGGGAGATGGAAGGAAGGAGACTGAGCTGTATTGTTAGAGCCACCTACCACTCCAAAGAATCTCAACCTGTGGGTTGGAGAGGATCCTTCATGTCAACTCTGCAAAGAGACATCAACCCTGAGACACATCCTTACCGGATGTAAAAGAAGCCCCACTCAAGGATGCTACACCTTGAGGCACAGTCCGGTGCTCTGACATCTCGCCATTGTCCTAGAGAAGAAGAGAAACACTATCAGTGCTCTCCCACCACCTGCCACTGACATCGAACACAACATCGCCTTCGTACCTGCAGGCTAACGTCCAAATAGTAGAGCTGCGAAACAGCAAGGAGGCCTACTGGATGCTGCTCGGGACTGGAAGATGCATTTTACTGTGACTACAGTAAGTGTTTTACTGCCCTTTATCATGCCTTTACGTACTACATGTACGTTTGGACACTGTAAATATCATCCTTTTTCATTACATGTACTGTTGTTTCCTCATTTGTTGTTTCGTAGAGTTGTTTGCTTACTTGCTGTTCTTATTGTATTGTATTTTTATCTATACTTATTTGACCGTCTTTCTGCTGCTGTTAACACCCACATTTCCCCACCTGGGGATCAGTCAAGTTTTATCTTATCTTATCTCCGCATTGTGTTAAAAAAAATAAAAATAAAAAATATGGGCGGCATTGTGTTTCCTCCAAAACGCATTTGCTCTTGCAGATTATTTGTATATAGATGCAACTTCTAGGAGAAAGAAAGCTCTGTCTTTAAAAGTCTGTCTGTGTTCAGTTCTCAGTATGTTTGTAGCGTCCACCTGAATCTCTGTTGTTTGGAGTTTGGTTTCCCTCCATTGTTCCTGTTTGTGCTTTCAGATACCAGCCTTGTTTTACTGATCACTTTCAGCTGTATTGATCTGTATTAAGTTTTTGTTGATATAAAGGTAACATTCCCTGCTCTTGCTACTGTTTATACAAACCAGCACATCCCCAGAACACCATCTAGGCAAACAACTCTTTCACCTTTCTGTGCTGCCGATGGGAAAGCCATCTGTGACACAACGGAGAAGAGCGGTCGTGGGTGGTCATAGGTCATCTTGACGCGGGTATCCCTAACAAATCAAAAAACGGCACAGGTTACATAGCTCTAGTTTTTACATGGACTATATTTCAGTGTGTTTTCAGACTTCCTGGGAAGTGAAATGTCTAGAAACAAGTTTTAACCTACTGCAGGTGTGAAGATGTCTTTTGAGTGTAAAAATCACCGAATCGCTGCGTCCTTGCTTACTGGTACCAGCACTTTACATTTAATGCTGTGTTTGACTGCACATTACACAACTGATGTGTATCATTTGGGACCGGGACAGCCTCTTTATCGGGTACTTATCCTACTACTGAGGTTTATGGTCTATATAAATACATGTAAGGCGATGATAAGAACAGATGCCACGTTGCCAGAAGGTTTAAAGTCCATGATTTGGTCCTGTAGCTTGAGTACTGACCCGCGGAAATAATAGAAAATTGTAACACTAACATGACACCTTTTAAGAGCTCAATTCCACCTAGTGGGAAGATATTAGAGAGACAATGTAAAAACGTGAAAGCGTATAACTACACTCAGTTAGACTTTTATTACACACAAACACAGTAATATTGTTTTCTGGCATTGCTTTTCCATAAGCTGAATCCTTGCTTAATGAAATGAAACATCGTCTGTGTGGGGTTTTTATTCGGGACACTGAAAGGCAGAGAATAGGTTTGAGACAATAAAATTAAAAAGAGGGTCTATTAAGGACGCTGAAACCTCGAGAATATACTCGTCCAGGACAGCAATTTGGGCGGTTCATTACTCCTAGAGACCAGGGAGTGTGTGTCCAGCCTGGAGCCACACACTGAGAGTCTCTATCTGTACTACGAACACACACACACACACACACACACACACACACAGTAAACACGAGTACACACAGGCCTCGGAAACACACACCTGATTTAATGCAACCCCTATACACTCAATAAGAGGAGAGAGGGTAACGTTTAGACAGCAGCCAGAAAACAGCATGTTTCTGTTCTTGTGTTTGTGTGCTTTTACCGGTAAATAGACTAACTCCATTACCTCTCCATTAAATCAATAGCATCTTGCTATCTGACATCAATTTTCTTAAAATTTGACTAAAACTTCTGTGTATGTTTTAAATCAGATTAACCACCCCGGCCGACGTGTAACGGTCGCTCGCTGCTGTTGGACTTAAATCGAATCAATGCAATAATGTGGTTTGGTGCCGATTTTCTTATTAACATCTGTGCAGAAAAGAGCAGAAAAGTACAAGTTGTTTTTTTTGTTTTTTCAAGAGTTCTGTTCAACCAAGGTCTTCAACAATAAGATCCGGGCAGGATGTCAAAAATGTTGAGCTGTAGCCCTCGTTTGGCTCTAGACGCCACAGTTTGAGGAAGCAGCAGTAAATGGAGACGGGACGTTTCTATATGCTGCAGGACTGAAGGGTTGAAATTGATGCAGCTGAAGCCTCAATTATACAACAACTCAGTCAGTGTGCTCCTCATAAATACGGACTGAAGCGTCCTAAATTCCTGAACACAGCAGCTCCGGAGCTGGGATGTGGAATCTGTATCTGTTCGCCCTCAGTCTTCTCTCTTTTCAGTTCTTTCTCCTCTGTTGTTTCTTCATTGCCGTTGAGTTGGGTTCCGTATCAGGATTATGTTTGTGTGTTGGTGCCTGTGTTCATATGCTAAATGCGTTAAATTCTGTAGATTCACCACTAAAACAAAAAAACAAAAAAAATGCATGCTCATATGCACACTTCGGGTTTTCCAGCCCAAATGACAGAGGACATTGTAACTGCCTTCCAGAATGAAACACAAGCCCCCGTCGGTTTACTACAGCCCCCCCACCACAACACCGTTGCAAAAGTAACGTTTTGTAAATTGTTGGTTTTCTAAATCCCAGTCATTTTTGAAAGTGACATACGTAAACAAGCATGATTTCCACTCTCACACTCGGGGCGAGGCATGCTCAAAAATCGCACACACTCGCTGCCTGCAATGGACGTGAATGTCAAAATTGTCGGCTTTGAGAAATTATACAGAAATCGTTGGACCCAGGCCCCCAGAACCTTTTGTTCTGGTCAGCACCAGATAGATTCTCCTATGTGGTGACCAAGAACCTACCGTACCCTCCCTTTGAGACTGATGCGCATGGAAACCTATAACGCATACACCTGAAACCTTGCTGATGTCCCCATAGGTGTTCTCCACGTTGGAGTGCAGAGCTTATTTGGCTGCCATTGGTCACGATAGGCCTTTTGTCTCTAATGACGCTTGAAATCAGGATTGGTCTTCTCAAGAGGTTTGGTGGGGGGTTAGAACTGAAACTGTTTTAGTGGGGTCCCGTTGATTCAGATATGACCTTAGTCCAACCATTTAATGTGTCGTTGTGGCGGTCCAGGGTAATCTACCGGGAATGTGCTCTTTCGTGTATTTGATTGGCCACTGCGGCGTCTTGCTGGATGACGTCGTGTGGTAGTTCGGCAAAAATTTGGCTAAGTTCAAGGTTTTTAGCTGGATGATTCTGCATTTTTTTTTTTTTTTCTTTGCGTGAGTATCTCCACTGCATCACAAGAGAGGCTTCATTCATACGTGGGCTGAGGTTTTTCATGAGGGTCTGTTGTCTGTCTGAACGGGGCCTTATCCTTGAATGTTGTAGTAAACAACTCCAAAATGTGTGATCTCGGAGCTACAAGAAAATTATTTCAAACTTTTAGTCTCTCTCTTCCACTCTCTCTCTCTGTCTCACGACCACGGGGTTAAAAGTCCACCGGCAGATGCCTTGGCTAACATGAAATAATTTGCCCTCTAACTGAATTTGAGGCATTTTCTCGGCTGCGGGAAACAGTCCCGTCCATTCATGCGCCTGCTGCCCTCAGACGCTCTCCTCCTCCCATTTCCACGCGCAATGGCTGAAAAAATTTCCTTATCCTTCCAAACACATACCATCTATAATTGACAATGCATAGATTTAAAACTGGAATCCAGCGGATTGAGGCAGAACGTACAACGAGACAAATAAGAAGAGTGAGAAAACGCTCTCGTGTGGCATCTGAGCTAAATTTCAAGTGTCTGAACACTTATGTCAATGTGATATTTTAGTTTTTGCTTTTTAATACATTCTCAAAATTTCTAAAATTCTGTTTTCGCTTTGTCAGTATGGGGCATTGAGTGTAGACTGACGAGGGAAAAAAATGAATTTAAACAATTTTAGCATCAGGCTGCAACATAACATGAAAGAAGGGAAGGGGTCTGAATACTTTCTGAACGCAGTGTATGTGGTTTTGTATCTGTGGAAAAATGCTGCTGCCACTTGCAACATGAACAAGACTTTGTTTAAACACTTTAAAGCCAAGTTAAAACTAAACATTTGTCCAAAGAAGGGGTTGAATTGCTGGGGAATTTTCAGACTGATGGCATATAAGTTTTTTTTTTTTTTGTTTGTTTTTTTTTAAACGACCATGGTCCAAATTTACAATTAAAAAAAAAAAAAAAAAAAAAAAAAAATCAATGAAAATGTTAGTCTTAGTCTTCTCGTGATTCCCAAGATGGAAGTTCAAATTTTTATTTTTTTTCTTAATGAGCAGATATCATAATCATCTTTGTCCCAGCTGCAAGCCTGCCAGCGCTCTGAGCAGATGGAACGCGTTCATTAACCGGATCACCAGCAGAGCGCACACACACACACACACACACACACACACACACACACACACACACACACACACACACACACACACACACACACACACACAGAGTAGAGAAAAAAATCTCACTATCTGGAGCAAGAAACACATTCATGCAAACTGTGTGTACTGTGGAAAAAAAAAACAGACAAATTAACACGAAAAATATAGCAACACACACACACACACACACATCTGTTGACAGTCATTGAGAACAACTACCACGTACTGTGCACGCACATGTTTCAGTGAACACAACACACACACACCACAGTCTTTACACTGTAGCAACATGAGGACGAGCCAGTGCACACGGAGCAGAGTTTAACTGCAGTACACACACACACACACACACACACACACACACACACACACACACACACACACACACACACACACACACCTCTCCAACGACCGGTTACTTATCACATCGTCAGATTCAAAACATCGTTTACATTTTCTTCGATCAGTTAGTTCCTGACTTAAAATCATAATTTTGCCAACTTTAGTTTTATTTAGACATAGTTCTTGTGCGGCTGCTGGTATTTAGACATTTAACATTTGAGAATTTCTTTTGTAGCAGTTTGTAGGGTTGCGGGGGTGCGTTTTATATTCCTTAAAGTAAGATATCGAGTAGTTCACAACACTACTGAGACTCAAGAATTTTATCTGCATGGGTATCCAACAATTGATCCGCATTACTTCGATACCCAGCCGTACATTTACCGTTGCTGATAGATAAACATTGACAGGGACTGAACCTTTAACACTCAAAGCGAGGCTGCTTTCATCCTCCGAGCTCCAAACACCTGAACTAACTTGCAGAAGAGCTCATATTCACTATAGAGATCTATACAGTTCTTACTCTTAAATTGAGGCCTGTCAGAGTCGCATCGAATCCCTGGTCTTTCCTTTGAGCCCAAACTCAAAATGCATCTAAAATAAAAATAAACACCACGTGTCCCTGTTTGTAAACACAGGCCTAACAGCTGACTTCAATGTCCCCACTGGAGCATAAAAAAATAAAAATAAAACAACGGGCACTGCTTCCAACGCTATCGTTGGGGGATAAATTGGGTTTGTCTGTAGGATTCACATGCACGTCCTCACACACAGAGACGCTAACATCTACACACCTCCAACTGACAATGAGGATGACCTGATTTGCACTTAACATGCATAGTCACACACACACACACACACACACACAGCTTGTCCTGCAGTGATAATCCCTCTTAAGTGTATTAACAGTGTCACCGATCACAGACACGTGAGCGCAGCACGGAATACAGCAAACAAATCTGATGTAAGACAATGTAAAACCTGCCGCCATTCACTGACACTGACACTGACACACACACACACACACACACACACTCAGACACACAGCTTCACCTACCTGCTGAAAGTACACTGAGTGATGTGGGTCCAGTTCAGAAGAATCTCCTTGAAGGTTGTGCAGATGTCGTCCGTGGATTCAGCCTGCAGACGGACAGCGCAGTCAAACTAACATATTCAAAACTAAGCCCGGTCTGAAATAGGAGCGTAAATATATTTACCTTCAGAAGCAGAGGAAAGCGGCGTCACTGTTAAAAAAAAGTTCCGCGTCTCGATGAAGCTCGGGGACGAGAACTGTCACGCTTTCACCCCGGCCGAAGGTGGGAATGTCTCAACAGAAACATCTGGTAACGTGAACGCTTTAGCTGAACCAGAGGAAACAAGGAACTGTGGTTTCTGGGTCCGATCCTATTGCCAGACGAGACCACTGATAAAAGTTCACTTCTGCAAAAGGTTTAGCGACAACATTTTTATGTTCAACACTTAGTTTTCACTTAAAGACAAACAAACAGAAAACTACATTTAGTTAAGGTTGGGGAGAGATGGATGGTTTTAAAAAAGACAAACATTAAATTCCAGTCTGTATTGAACTCCAGTCCTACTAGGAAAAGAAATAAAATAGATTCAAAGTTAAGCGCGATAGAAATAAAAGTACTAAAAGTCAAATGAGATTTTGCTGAGTCAATGTGAGAGAATGAGTCGATGAATCTCTGCTCTTCAGTGCCTTTCCTCAAAGGCACATTAAGGCAAAACAAACACAAAATGATCTAGGAAATACAAATGTTTCATACAATTTCACTTTATTTGTATCTTCAAACACGTGTAAAAAAAACCAAGAACATTTGAATGGATGTAATATCTGTTTTTGAAATATTAACAATCAAGAAAAAAACCTGAAATATTTCAGATGGCAGCTGACTTACCAAGTTCCCTTTTCAATTATTCTGCCAAACCTCTTAAGCCTTAAAACATACATCATCATCATCATCATCATGGTGATGATGGGCTGACATCTTCCCCTGAGAAAGTAAGACATTTGGATTGGATCAAGTCACACATGCAGTTCTGACAGATTACTGTATCAATGAGAAAAGAAAAAGACAGGCGGGTCGAAGCGGAGCCTGCGAGGATGCGCTGGTTTTCTAAACCGAAGCGAAACCCACTGGGCTGATAAATGAAACAGCTCCTCTCTCAGAGCTGAGACACGTTGACCAAAACTCTGCAGTCACTCTAAACACAAAGTGATGAATCAGGCAGCAACGTCTGTAAGCTGCAACGTGACATTACTGACACTGTAAAAAAAAAATCTTTTTTCCACAAGAAAAGAAAGGATCAAAAGGTCACACACACACACACACACACACACACACACACACACACACACACACACACACACACACACACACACACACACACACACACACGTCCCTGGAAGATCAGCTTTGTCATGTTTTAGCCCCTTTAATATGTATCTGATAATCTGTACCTAACATTCAGGCCGACCTTTTTTCCAAATCATCCCATCGCTTTTAAAGCTCACATTCTTTCTGGAGTCTGCGTGACACAGATTCCATCATCGGCCCGTGTCTGCAAACAGACTGAACGCCTGCTGCCAGCGCGAACACGTCTGCCTGTGCAAACACTCAGCGTAGTAAAAAACAGAAACGGGATTTGTGTCTCTCAAAAAAAAAAAAAAAAAAAAAAACACCAGCGGCAGAGACCTGAAACCACCTGCGGAGGGATAATCTATCATGCGCACGCTCTTGTTTTGGTCGAGGCGAAATCATAGTTCTTTGGAAAAAGCAGCGCGCCGGTGACACAACTCTGACTCCAACAAATAAAGACAGAATCTTGACTGTGATGGATTATCTCTCCGCAGAAAGCTTCATGTCTCTGCAAGATTATTTTCATAGAGTTGGAAAGGCTGCCAGTTAACTAGGAAAACCACTTTCATAAATCTAAAAACACTGATGTGCTTTAGAAAAGGCTAAGCAGCAGTGCACAGTGCATGAAATTTGTAGTTTGGGATAAAACATTAAAAGAAAGACAACAAAAAAAAAACGTAAACATAAATGTTCGGTTCAATACAAATTTCCCCATAAGTCATTTTTCACTGCGAATATGCAACTTGGTACAAAACATATCAATTATAAATACAAGCGCTATCACGGTGTGACAGGACAGTTGGGGCTTGATACCCAGTACCAAGTGCTTCCTCGTCATTCTGACATGAATGCCACTCGGCCGTAAGCTGCGTGCTCTACGTTAGCTTTAGCTGCATTAGCACAGATAGCAAGGCAATAGACCTGAGGCCATAACCGTCAGAAGTTTTACACAATAATGCGAACGTGACCGGGGTGGGACTGTTGGCTGCACCTCCCGCCAGTGCTGGGGCCGTGTTTCTACAAGTTCATGAAATCGTCAGTCAGGAAATATGGAGGTAAAAACCGCCCAGCAAGTCAGGGGTCAGGATAAAGAAGATCCGACTTTTCAACCCCGGCAATGTTTCCACCATACACTGTATCTATCTGACGGCATATACTGCCTCAGCAAAGACTGCAAATGCTTTCATTCCTATTCTTCAAAACACATTCGACCCTCATTTCCCGAAACGCGATCAAAATAAGCACAGCGGCTCTTTCCCGTGCTAAACTCACTGACCGTACTAGTCTGGCGACTGCTGTGAGGACGGGGTCTTCTACGTTCCCTGTTCGGCTTTTCAGGACTTGCACATAGTGGTTGCAACCAACAAAATCAGAATTAGCAATTAAAGTGAACATCTGACCGGCCAATGATACAATAATGTAGCGTAGCATCAGTCCGGTATAAGGCAGTTGCGGACGCTGTTCGCTGACCAACACTTTCGGAGGTAAATGAAAATATATCACTACGTATTACAGCTTCTCGATGGGTCTCACACATTCTGCTTTAGTTTGCACAGTAAAGTTTAAGGCGTGAGCGCTTAAGAGTTTTCTGCCCCGGGATAAAACTGAATAAATGTAGTTGCTGGCCGGGTGAAATCATGAGAGGGATATATTTAAAGTCTAAGATATCATGTTTACGCTGTGTTCATTTAACCAACAGCATAGCTGAGAATTTCAGGACAGAAGTAAACTAGGGACAAGGTGCTGGGCGTGGAGCAACACAATGAGACGGATCTTGTTCGGACGTATCAAACAGAAGACGATCAGTAGCTGATGTGGTTTTGTTTCTCCGTGGAATTAGGGATTAGATCCGTGTTTCCATCTTTCAGGAGTTTAACCACCAGTTTCCAAGCAGGCGAGAAAGCATATCTGAAATCTCTCACTGAAAACAACAACCTTCTGGTACCTTTTTGTGCGGATTACCAGTCGTATTTCAGGTGCTGTCAGGCACAGTCATCAACAATAGCTCATATTTATGAAGGTCTGCAACCTGTTAATGTCATGTTGCCATTCTTTGTGCTCAAACAGCAGATGTGTGGAGAAGTTTGTCCAGAAGTGTTTAATGAAAAAATAAAAAAAAATACACTGCACTCCATTTTACACAGTCATGTAGTTACTGGACCTGAGGATTTAATGGGTTTTATTTTATTTTATTTTTTTGGTCAAATGACTGTTTTGAAAGCCAAAGATTTATTTGTATGCTCAAGTCTTAATCTTATTGTCCTTACATTAAAAAAAATGCCATTGTGATGAGATTATTTCAGCCATTTCAAGTACAAATCAATTTTTTTTCCCCCCCCCGATACTGATGCACTAATCTGCCTTAATCTGATTCTCTTCATAGACACTGACGCCCATTTTGAGAGAGTTCAGGGGGAAAATTATGTCGACGGCAGAGAGAGAAAGTCTCTCACTTCACTGGCAAAACATTGTCGTCTCCCAAGAAAAAGTCTTAAAGGATGAATCACGAGAAACGTTTGTCTTTTTTCAGTGGTGTTCAGGTGTTTGAGCATTCACTTAGTACTGATGCTCACTTTTTTACTTCCGGGGGGGGGGGGGACAAAAAGGAACAGCTGTAGTTAGCTATTCAGTCGTTGATAGTTACGCACCTAGAAACAAGGGTTGCACTAAAACAGCAACCTGAATTCAACGTGCGAAGGAGCTAATTTTGTAGGTAGGTAGACGGATAATGATGGAAATTTACAGTGGAAGATTGTCAGGGAAAAAGAAACAAAACTGCTGTTGCTGGGATTGTGGAGGCATGTTTAACAGAGGTTTTATTGACCTGCTTTTTCATCCTGCTTTTCCTGCAGACTTCCGTCAGGCTTTTGACGTTTGCGCCGGACTTGTTGGTTACTTGAAATTAGCATGATGAGTTGCAAACCTCTGTCCTCTAGAGCCAGAGGAAAGCGCCGTGTCCAAACTCTGTCCACGAGAGTCTTTGGCCGGTGTTCAGGTAGGCGGGGGCCCGTTGACGTATCTCAGCGTGAGGTGTAAGTTATGTGGCATCCTGCTGCTGCGATGGCACGGCGACTCCAGGAGGACCCAGAGCAGACAGGCCAGCAGGGCCAGAGCTGCGGCCAGGAGGACGAAGAGGAGGGCCGGGGAGAGCAGGGAGGAGGAGGAGGAGGCCCTGCTGCTGGAGGCAACACTGTGGAGGAGGAGGAGGTGGAGGTGTTAGTGTCATGGTTCGCCTGCTCAGCATGTTCAGAAACTCTGGAGATCGAACACCTAACTCTGGCAGCGTTAGGACCTGCTGTCTCGTCTGTCACTGCCGCCAGGAAATCTACATCTGGCCAGGTGGAGTAGACCAACATGACTCAGGGGCTCAGTGGGCTCACAGCTTTTTCTACTGCAAGAAGGTCAGGAAACCTGATGTCACATGTATCCACCGCCTCTCTTATTTCCACCGTCCTCCACCTGCTTTTAGGGCAACTTCCTGGGACTAAATTTGATCCGAAAGCCGAGTTCCAGATACTATTGGATGGAGAACCTTAGCGTCGGTGCAGTTGCTTATTAGAGACTAAAAGATGGACCAGAACATTTCTCAGCGTCTGGCAGAAATGGAGACAGAAAGCAGAGCCGAACAGTGCGGGATAGACTTAAGAAAGCATAAAAGAAGATCATAGTAAAACCAAGGATTTTAATGCTGCGGCGGAACAAATAAAACACACCATGAAGTGGTCTGACGGGCTGGGCTCCCCCAGCAGGGCCCTGAATGGATCCTGAACCTGTATCTCACTGTCACCTATGAGGAATAATCAATAACAATGTCTGTGCCACTTCTTTGATTCTTGTCTGAGGAATTGACAAAGTGAAAGAATTTATGTAATTTGGTTGCAGGACAAATAGAGACAAGGTTCTGAGACAGTTTTAGTCAAGTTCACAAGCAGGTGGTTGTTTTCAGGGGAATGAAAAGATTCCTCCATTTAAATCAAACCTGCAGAAAATAAAAGTGAAGAGCCAACTCATTAAATTAAATATGAAAAACCTAAATCATTTAAAAACATTTTAGGAGCTTTCCTTGTGGCACCTCTAACATGGGGTGGAGAGGTGCTGACTCAAAAGCACCTCTGGCTGTGGTCCTGGGCCCAAACCACATACAAACACATTTTGTTCCCTTCAGTTTAGTTTGAAACTACAGTCCTGGCACAATAAAGACTTTATATCATTTTCTGCTAATTGATGAAACCGGCTCCAGAGCATTTTTGATGTTGGTCAACATTAAATCATTTAACTGCTCAAACAGACGACTTGGCTCCACTGAATGGAGATGATACGTTGAATTTCTATCCTTTTTTTGGCAGTGAAGGAAAAAGCTGTGCAGCTCCACAGCTTGAACACAAACACTGCACCGTATTCTTGAATGTTAACTCACCCATCTAACTCTTTGTTGGCCACTGACCTTCCCTGCTTTGCTCTACACGATGGACATAAAAGGGACACTGTTCTGCCCATCCTGCTAAAAATTACAGCCCGGGCTACGTCTCTTCGTCGCTTCCTGCGTCTACAGCTCTGAGGGTTTCTGTGTTTTCTCACCTTCGTTCGGGGAGAAGATGCTCAGCTTCTTCACGACAGGACGGCTCTTCTTTAGCCTGAAGAGCAGAGAGCTTCTGTTAATCCTCAGTGGTTTCAGGCGACATTTCTTAGTTTCACATGAAAACACTTAAGAATATATCAGCTTGAAAAAATATCTGCCTACAAACACACAGAGTTTGTTTCTCCCCTGAGAGCATTAGTGACACTACTTCTTATTGAAGGTGCTGTGTGTACTGTTTTAAATAGTATAAATCAATACCACATTGGCTTCTGGCAGCGGCAGCGCATCTCAGAATGATGCTTAAAATTCAAATTCAACAGAGTTTGCTCTCTCGGTCTGCGTTCGTATCCAAGCCGCTCTAAAACATCAATTAAACTCTTGAGTCCGTCCTTTCACTGCGCTCAAATCTGGACCTGCAGGTTGATTTCTGCTCCGATCTGTTGTGTGCTGGCTTGATAGTTTTGTCGGTAATGAACCTCCACTAGAAAGTGCCAATGCTATTACACGCGTTCAAATCCAACTTGCTGATTGCAAATGAATATTTAATTACATTTTTGTCATCAGATTCGTTTATCTCTCTTTCCTCTAAGCAGACAGAGGAAAAAACCAAACGAGGGGAAGAGGAAGTGAGGAGGGAGGAAGGAAGGGAAGGAGGAAGGCGGGTTTGTGTTTCCCTCCTGTTTTTATAGCGACAGTTAAAGTGCAGCCAGAGCTCGACGCATTAATCAAGACTTTATGGATTCATTCGGCGACGCGAGGACCGGCGGACGAGACGGAGGAAGAGGAGAATAAATAGACGCTTTCACCAGTAATGAGAGAGAGGGAGCGCAAATGAAGGCTGAGGCCAATGAAGTCTAATGGAGAGAGAGACGTGAAACTGGAGAGAGAAAACAGAGGGGCGGGGCGGGCTGGGTAGGGGACAGGTCCTCAGAAATCCATCTTTACAAAAGGTGGATGAATCTGACAATTTTCTGCAGAGAAAAATAAAGGCTCATGATTATGAATGTTGATGGAGACTCTGATGAGAGGGGACATCACTCACAGTGTGTGTGTGTGTGTGTGTGTGTGTACACTTGTTCTTACATCCCGGTGGGGACTTTAAACTGAGCGCACACCAACCCATGGCGACAACGAAGTCCCCGTGGGTGAAGGGACTGGTTTTTGAGGGTTAAGACTGGGTTTTAGGGTTCAGGTTAGAACCAGGTTTAGGTTAGAGTTAGGATAACAGGCTAGGGCATGCATTATGTCTATGAGTGTCCCGACGGGGATAGTGGAACAAGTCTGTGTGTGTGTGTGTGTGTGTGTGCTGGAACTTGATGGGCAAACTGAAAAAGATGACACACACACAGAGACTCTGTGTGTGTGTGTGTGTATGGGTATACTTTACATGACCTGAAGACCTTATGGGGACACCGATCTGTGTCTAGGCCCACATTTTGGGGACTCGCCTACCATCAACAGAGCTTGTCTTGCTCATTATCGTCAAAGCCGCTTGCTCTCTCTTTTGGCAGCCTGACAGCAGAGCGTAATCTGTGCAGTCTGACCTGGAAGGGAAATGTCATCCTGTTAAGACCCCACAACCTGGATCAGGCTTCGAGTCTGAAGTCCATGCTGGTGGCTCTGTGTGGTTGTATGCAGGCACAGTGGGGCCAAATGCTAGCTGGGTGAGAAGTTAGCTAAATGCTAAATGTCAGTGACGATGCCAACATGCAGACGTTAAGCAGGTGTAATGTTTACCATGTCCACCATTTTATTTTAGCATGTTAGCGTGCTAACATTTGCTAATTAGCACTAAGCAAAGCGTACAGCTCAGGCTGATGGGAATGTCATTAGTTCTGCAGGTATCTGGTCACAAACCAAAGTAGTGGACAAATTAAAAGTTTGACCTGATGATGGCGCCGTCAGGATCACGAAAGTACAATTCATCCCGAGGGGAACAGGATTGCGCTGAACCAGATTTCATGGCAATCCATCGAACAGCCGTTGAGATATTTCTAGACCAAAGTGGTGAACCAACCAACATTGCCATCCCAAGAGCCACGCCGCTTGCGTGGCTAATAAAAATCGAAATATGTTGTTAAATTACTAACGTCCCATTCAATATGTCCGCATGGCGAATTGAGTTTTATAAGCCTGCATGACAGAACTGTTTCAGGGTCAAATTAACTCACAAGTGGTTAACTTTTTTTGGTTCAGTCGTGCACCTAACCTAGTGCACCTCCTAACTGCATGGTAGGGGCCGTGCACACAAAACTGATTCTGCTCTCATAAATCTGTGCCTGAACACTCTCAATTACTGACTTGCAGACTGAATAGCACTCACATTTGTTTTCTGCTCCTTTTGTCATTTATGTACATCCATAAAAAAAAAGTTTGGTCCCCACAAGGTCAGCTATTTACTTTGTGTGCATGAGAGTACGTGAGAATGTCTCAAGAGACAGGTCAGGAGGTTTCATACACACACAAACACACACACACACACACACACACACACACACACACACACGGACACACGGACAGATGATGTTCATGTGATGCCATGTGCTGAATGTTAATGCTGAACGCCTAAAAGAAGACAAAGTCAGCAGAAAATGAAACTTAAAGACGGTAAGGCTGGTGTTGTTCTATATTTCTGCTACTGTCTCGTGCAGATCCAAGCCGACGACGTGTTAGTCCGTCTCTCAGCGGTTTCTGAGTTCCCTACTCAGCTCCAAGCCCACTGGTCCCTACTGAAGATGTAAACCTTTAAAAACATTTCACAAGTATATACACACTAACCGAGCACTTTATTAGGAACACCATACTAATACTGGGTAGCTCCTCTCTCAGGTCTTCGTGGCCTGGATTCCACAAGATGTTGGTAACTTTCCTCTGAGATTCTGGTCAGTGTGGACATGATTGCATCAAGTCATTTCTGAAGATTTGTCAGCTGCACATTGCTGCTGCCAGTCTCCTGTTCTACTGGATCCAGATCTGGTGACTGGGGGGGGGGCGTGAAGTCACTTATGTTCATGAAACCTGTTTGAGACGACTTCTGCTTGGTGACGTGGAGCATTATCCTGCTGGAAGCAGCCATTAGAAGATGGTAAACTGGCCATAAAGTTATGCACATGGTCAACAACAATGATCAGACAGGCCGTGGCGTTCAAACCGTGATTGGTTGGTATTAAGGGGCCCAAAGTGAGCCAAGAAAACATCCCCCACACCAATACACCACCACCAGCAGCCTGGACTGATTCTGACCCTACCATCTGCTGTCTTAGCAGAAATCCAGATTCATCAGACCAGGCTGATTTTTTCCAGTCTTAGACTGGCCAGTTCTGGTGAGCATGTGTCCACTGCAGCCTCAGCTTTCTGTTCTTGGTTGACAGGACTGGAACCTGACGTGGTCTTCTGCTGTTGTAGTCCCTACAGCTGAAGGTTGGACCAGTCTGGCCAGTCTCCTCTGACCTCTCTCCTCAACAAGGTGTTTCCATCCACTGAACTGCTGCTCGCTGGAAATTTTTTCCAGAGATCAGCAGTTTCAGAAACACTCAAACCAGCCCGTCTGGCACCAACAATCCTGCCACGGTCAAAGTCACGGAGATCACATTTTTAGGTGTACAGGTGTTTCTAATAAAGTGAAATTGATAATACTTTTTATTGAAAGGAATTTCTTCGCATGCAAAGCACACAATAAGTCAGTGAACAGAATATTTGACATTTTTCAGAAGGGGAGCGATATTATCAGAAAATATGGATAAATGTTTGTTTGTTTTACTTGGATTTTTTTGGTATCGTTTTTTATTAATATAAAAAGCCCATTTTATAACATAATTCAAAAGTTGAACAACAGTGTGAATAAAGGTGACTTCGTCCACCCTCACCTCCCCGTCAGTCTGCACGGCTTTGGAACAGGAAGTCGTACCCTCCGGAGGGGCCCGGCTCTGGCCTCCCAGCCACGCCGTCACCCGCCCGCCGTCGAAGCTGATTGGCTCGCTGTCCTTTCTGTCAGGAGTCGAGGTCGCCCACTGGTCCCCGTTCAGCCGTGGCTCCCACTCCTGGGGTGCTACTGGCGAGAAGACACCGGGGTGGGTGTGGTCCAGCCATCCCAGTCGCTGCACAGAAAACAGATTGTATAAATCGATAGAAGATTCTGTGAGTGCTATTCGAAGGCAGCTGGACTCGCTTGAAGTTCCTGAAGACGTTTGGCCTCTCATCCGAAAGGTTGCAGGTTCCAGGTATTTATCCTCTGCTGAGATCAGCAAGTCCAGTTCGAGCAAGTCCATTTGCCTTTGCTTAGCACTTACAGAATACCATGACCTGGACGACCGAGAATCTTCACAGACAATCGATAGAAGACTCCATTTTGGAAATAAATCACTATTCTCCATTCAGGTCCTTTAAATCTTTCAGCATGATACTGTGGAAATTTACTAACTTCATCATCCGTTAAAGTTTCTAAATTGGGAATCAGATATATTCTGCACCTTTAAAAAGGACCAATCTGGTGGTTTATGGCTTTACAGTTCGATTTTAGTTACAATCTTGTGCAGTAAAGTACTGTAGTTGCATTCAAGAAGGTTCAGGCGTCCGATTTTTAGAGTTGACAATACGAAGTGACCAAATTTACATTACCGCTTTCGGAGATACAAGCAATATCTTCCCCATCTTTATTAGGATTTCCTTATCCTTTAGAAAGGTAATGGCGAGTGATTCTTTTTCGAGTAATGATCATTTTTTGTACATATGCTCATGAACAATTGGATGTTTATGTTGACGAAAATAATAACGCTGACCCAGCATTGGTGTGCCTGCTGCCCAAGCAGTTATCAGAGACCCCCCCCACACACACACACACACACACACACACACACACACACACGAAACTCTGCAGGCACAACTTTTGAGTTGCAGATTTTCAAAATTCATGCAGTGTAGAAGCACCCAGAGACGAGATCACCCGGTTACAGATTTAATGAAGTACAACCCCGTCAAGTCCTCTGGGCAAACTGCACCAAGTCTGCACGGAGGGTGTGTAGACATCACAGCTTGACGCGTCCAATAAATAAATAAGATTGAAAAAAAAAAAAAAAAAAAGGGAGAAAACGCTGTGAGATGTCACAAGAGTACAAACACTTTGATGTCTTTGTTGGGATGCGGCAGCTGTAACCAGACGCTAATTCAGTTTTACGTGTGTCTCTCTGTTCATCTCCTTTCCTGTTGGGCTTTGGGGTTCACCGACAGTGCAACAGTGTGTGGGTGTGTAAAAAAACAGACAAAAAAAAAAAAAAAAAAAAGGGGGGCTGCAGGCTAGAAGAGGAGGATACTCAACACCCGTCTTGTTTTTCCCTCTCCATCTTCTCTTCTCTGTACTTCTGTTGCCCCGTTTCCCTCCGCACAGGTGCTGACGTTTCTCCACGCCTGCGTCTTGCCAAAACAAAGCTAAAAAAGGAAACCGATCTACCTGACAGCATATACAGGTGCCACATCCCGCAGCCACCGTCAATACATCACTGGAAGAGGAGGTGAGCTGTTTTAACCAGCCCATAAAGCCGACGCCCAGCGATGGAGAACATTTTTAGATAGCTGGTGTATCTGAACATCAATGACTCTCTCTGTGTGTGTGTGTGTGTGTGTGTGTGTGTGTGTGTGTGTGTGTGTGTGTGTGTGTGTGTGTGTGTGTGTGTGTGCACAGAGACAGACAGACGAGGCCTCTGGGCCATGTAGCATCTGGGTCAGAGCAGAACAGCAGAAAGAAGAGAGTGCACAATGAAATTAGCAGAAAAACACCACATGGTTTTGTTTAGGCCTGACGTGGCGACTTTGGAGCAGTTCTCCTTCAACGCATCGTGTTTGAATGCTACGTGTAAAGGTCTTAAAATGGAGGCCTCAAATGGATCCATCACATCAGCCAGCAATAATTACTCATTTGCCATTTTACGACGGAAAGAAACGTCAGAATCTTTACAGAGGTAAGAAAATAATCAATACAACTGTATATCTCAGTAAAAGCACGTTATAGTATATTTATAGTTTGTATAATAATAAATATTACCAACAACAAATACTCACATTTTTTTTTGGCCACCAGGGGGCAGTGCAATTAGCGAACTTACAGCAACGTACTATCACCTTACTTGGCTGACACGGCACATGGCACGGCAGCAAACAGTCGCCTATTTTCACATCCACCAGATACAGCGTGGAGCAACATTTGCCTCCACTTGGAGTCGTGTTGCTGGTCATCTATCAAACACACATCAAACTTTTTTGAAAGTGAGACTGGACCAAAACAATGAGCTGGAAGACACCAAATCGCTCCACGGAGTTATGGAGTCAGGGACGATTCTCTGTAGGTGATTTGATCCACTGATGATAGAAAAACTTAACCAAAATAAAATAAAATAAAATAAAATAAAATAAACTCTCCCCCGTTTATGATTCTGTCATGAGCATCAGAGCACATGATGTTTTTTCATATCTACACCAAGATAAAAGCACAGCACTGTGTTTCTATATTAGTACAAGTTGCGCAAAAGACAAAACAAAATAAAATAAAATAATTACACATTACTCTTGATGTTTTGTTTTTTTTCCTCCTGATGTTTCAATACATTTACTCTCGACCTAACCACCGCGGCTGTTGTGACTCACCAAGTCTGCTTCCTGGTTTGTGATGCCATTGCCGAAGTCGGACTGAGAGCTGAGGGAACTGAGGTAGCTCCACCTCTTCAGGCCATCTCTATGACACAGTCCTGGAGAGCACGCACACACACGCACACAGACACACACCCGGTGTAATGAGAACGAAGCCTAGAGCCCTGAGCAGAAGAAAATATTATTCTGTGGTCTGTAAGGCTTATTGCAACATGTAGACTAAACAAGTTTGGAAGAAGCCTAAAGGTGCGTGTGGGCATTAATCACGCTCTGAAAATAAAACTGATGTTGACATGTTAGCACAGTTAAGGTGGTAGGTTTGTAACCACAAGGGCGTAGACTGTGTGTGTTTTTCCATTTCTTATTTCGAGGAATTCGATGGTTGGCGGACTCAGACGAATCCGTAAACAACTAAAGTGACAGTGGACGCGGTCGACCAAACACAACGTGGCAAGTTAGATTTGGTCTGGGGCAGACCGTCAGGCTTAATGTCACGATAAAGTAGCAGCTGCGGAGACACAACAGCGGCACGAAAAGCGCCTGAGGTCCTTGTGGAGAAATGTTTCTTCCCGGCCAACGCAAAGACGTTAAGACTGCTGTTGTGTCTTTTCTTAAACCTCTGTCTGTCTCCTCCTACCTGTGCTGGCAGTGAAATACGATGAGTCGCTGTCGTCACAGGAGACAGAACGTCCGATATCAACAGAGGGGTCCCACTCCAACCCCAGGTGCTCATGGGTAGGAGAGGACGGTGAGGGGGGAGGAGGAGGAGGGTGGTGAATGGGCGAAGGCAGGTCTGAGGGGAAGGCTGAGGTGGGGTTAGCTGAGAGATGGGGACAGGGTTCGGTTGATTACTCAAGGACAGACAGATCTTTTCTCTGGATTCCTCTCACTTGTTGTACATTTATGGCTGAATTAGAGGTTTTTACATGTTGGTTTACCTTTAGTCTGGTTTGAAACTGCAGGGAGGTCCAGATCAGGTTTATCAAGCGCCCCCTCTTCTTCCAATAGAGTCTCTGAGGGACAACCAGAGTCTGTAGCCTCTGACAGAATCCAGTCGTCCTCAAACACCTGTAAGAGGAAGGAGGACGAGGAAGAGAATTGAGGAGAGGAAGCAAACAACAAAGCGAGAAGCAAAATTTCAGGGTGTGGCGTTGGGTTGTTGGCGTTGGCGTTGTTTTGGTGTTTGGTTGGTGTTGGTGTTGGTGGTGTTTTGGTGTTGGTGTTGGTGTTTTGTGTTGGGGTGGTGTTGTGTTTTGTGTTGGGGTGGTGTTGTGTTTTGTGTTGGGGTGGTGTTGGTGTTGTGTTTTGTGTTGGGGTGGTGTTGTGTTTTGTGTTGGGGTGGTGTTGTGTTGTGTTGGTGGTGTTTGTGTTTTGTGTTGTGTGTTGGTGTTGTGTTTGTGTGTTGGTTTTGTGTTTTGTGTTTTGTGTTGGGGTGGCGTTGGGTTGGCGTTGGGGTGGTGTTGTTTTTTGTGTTGGGGTGGTGTGTTGTGTTGTGTTGGGGTGGTGGTGTTGGGGTGGTGGTGTTGTGTTGTGTTGGGGTGGTGGTGTTGTGTTGTGTTGGTGGTGTTGTTGTGTTGGGGTGGTGTTGGGGTGGTGTTGGTGTTGTGTGTTTGGGTGGGGTGGTGTGTTGTGTTGGGGTGGTGGTGTTGTTGTGTTGTTGTGTTGTGTTGGGGTGGTGTTGTTGTGTTGTGTAGTGTTGGGGTAGTGTTGTTGTGTTGTGTAGTGTTGGGGTGGTGGTGTTGTGTTGTGTTGTGTTGGGGTGGTGGTGTTGTGTTGTGTTGGGGTGGTGGTGTTGTGTTGTGTTGGGGTGGTGGTGTTGGGGTGGTGGTGTTGTGTTGTGTTGGGGTGGTGGTGTTGTGTTGTGTTGGGGTGGTGGTGTTGTGTTGTGTTGTGTTGTGTTGGGGTGGTGTTGGGGTGTTGTTGGGGTGTTGTGTTGTGTTGGGGTAGTGTTGTGTTGTTGTTGGGGTAGTGTTGTGTTGTGTTGGGGTAGTGTTGTGTTGTGTTGGGGTAGTGTTGTGTTGTGTTGTGTTGTGGTGGTGTTGTACTGTGTTGGGGTAGTGTTGTTGTGTTGTGTTGGGGTGTTGTTGTGTTGTGTTGGGGTAGTGTTGTTGTGTTGTGTTGTGTTGGGGTGTTGTGTTGTGTTGGGGTAGTGTTGTTGTGTTGTGTTGTGTTGTGTTGGGGTGGTGTTGTTGTGTTGGGGTAGTGTTGTTGTGTTGTGTTGTGTTGTGTTGGGGTGGTGTTGTACTGTGTTGGGGTAGTGTTGTTGTGTTGTGTTGTGTTGTGTTGGGGTGTTGTTGTGTTGTGTTGGGGTAGTGTTGTTGTGTTGTGTTGTGTTGGGGTGTTGTTGTGTTATGTTGGGGTAGTGTTGTTGTGTTGTGTTGTGTTGGGGTTGTGTTGTGTTGTGTTGGGGTGTTGTTGTGTTGTGTTGGGGTAGTGTTGTTGTGTTGTACTGTGTTGGGGTGTTGTTGTACTGTGTTGGGGTGTTGTTGTACTGTGTTGTGTTGGGGTGGTGTTGTGTTGTGTTGGGGTGGTGGTGTTGTGTTGTGTTGTGTTGGGGTGGTGTTGGTGTTGTGTTGTGTTGGGGTGGGGTGGTGTGTTGTGTTGGCGTGGTGGTGTTGTTGTGTTGGGGTGTTGTGTTGTGTTGGGGTAGTGTTGTTGTGTTGTACTGTGTTGGGGTGGTGTTGTGTTGTGTTGTGTTGGGGTGGTGTTGTGTTGTGTTGTGTTGGGGTGGTGTTGGTGTTGTGTTGTGTTGGGGTGGGGTGGTGTGTTGTGTTGGGGTGGTGGTGTTGTTGTGTTGGGGTGGTGGTGTTGTTGTGTTGTTGTGTTGTGTTGTGTTGGGGTAGTGTTGTTGTGTTGGGGTGGTGGTGGTGTTGTGTTGTGTTGGGGTGGTGGTGTTGTGTTGTGTTGGGGTGGTGGTGATGTGTTGTGTTGTGTTGGGGTGGTGTTGGGGTGGTGTTGTGTTGGGGTGGTGTTGGTGTTGGGGTGGTGGTGTTGTGTTGTGTTGTGTTGGGGTAGTGTTGTTGTGTTGTGTTGTGTTGGGGTAGTGTTGTTGTGTTGTGTTGGGGTGGTGGTGTTGTGTTGTGTTGTGTTGTGTTGGGGTGGTGTTGGTGTTGTGCTGTGCTGGACACACGATGCAGAGTGACATTCAGAGGAGTGGAGTAGAGGAACAAGGGCAGCAGCTAACAATCTTTTTGTTATAATTGATTAACGTGACAAATTATTTTCTGATTGATTTTTTTTTCTATAAAAACACAGCAACTACAGAAAAACCGCCCGTGGCAGTTTCCTGCCAGCGGACAAACTAAAATGACTTGTTTTGTCTGAGCAGCTTTACAAGATCCAAACACGTTCAATTTACTATCAAAGAAAACCATCATAGAAAAGCAGCAAATCATCCCATCACCAGTTGTAAACTACTATTGTTCGCTTGTTGCTTTGCACAATTAAATCATCTTGATAAAAGACATGCGATAATCATCCTAAAGTGATTTACGCGGTGGAAGACAGAAGCCGCGGTGCTCAAACAAAGGCCTCCACGATACGGTCTCAGATCCTATTGAATTTCACGACAAGCGCAGGCCCCTGACAAGTAGAGTGATTGTGTTTCAAACAGCTAGTCGACTGAATATTGATACGGTAGGTACTATGATCGGAGAAATGTTTTTAAGGGAGCAGGGCCCCAATTTGATATCTTTGATACTGTCCTATACAACTGTCCACCTGTGTAGGAATTCACAAACCTTCCTCAGCGCGACTGAATCCACGTCTTTCTGTCTCCCTCGTGTGAATCTACACCCGTTTGTACTCCCTGCCATTGATTTCGGTGGTTGCCGTGTGTTTGTGCGCGCGCGTACCAGTCTCATGCTGAGCAGCCGCGTGTGTGTCCGCGCGATGCTGCCGTAGACGTGGCCGCAGCGGCGCAGCAGCTCCAGCAGTCGGCTCTCTACGCGCTGGCCGTCGGTCGGCTCGCTGCGTTGGATCAACGCCTCGCCGCGCCGCAGGAGGGCGTTCACGCGGCCCGAGTTCACGAGCACGCACTGCTGGAAGGACTGCAAAAGACAGAGGGTCAACAGACACGAGGCAGGGAGAGGGACGGCAAGGCGTGCGTTTAGTTGTACGACACACACACACACACACACACACACACACACACACACACACACACACACACACACACACACACACACACACACACACACACACACACACACACACACACACACACACACACACACACACACACACACACACACACACACACACACACACACACACACACACACACACACACACACACACACACACACACACACACACACACACACACACACACACACACACACACACACACACACACACACACACACACACACACACACACACACACACACACACACACACACACACACACACACACACACACACACACACACACACACACACACACACACACACACACACACACACACACACACACACACACACACACACACACACACACACACACACACACACACACACACACACACACACACACACACACACACACACACACACACACACACACACACACACACACACACACACACACACACACACACACACACACACACACACACACACACACACACACACACACACACACACACACACACACACACACACACACACACACACACACACACACACACACACACACACACACACACACACACACACACACACACACACACACACACACACACACACACACACACACACACACACACACACACACACACACACACACACACACACACACACACACACACACACACACACACACACACACACACACACACACACACACACACACACACACACACACACACACACACACACACACACACACACACACACACACACACACACACACACACACACACACACACACACACACACACACACACACACACACACACACACACACACACACACACACACACACACACACACACACACACACACACACACACACACACACACACACACACACACACACACACACACACACACACAAATCATCTCTGGGCAACTCAGGCTTCTTCAGAGGACCTCGCTTCCCACAAAGCCTGTGTGTTAATGGAAAACTTCTGTAAAAAGTCAAAACCATTTGGGCACTTCCTGGACTGTGTACAGGCCTCGGACGGCCTCGGATAGTGCCGACTCTTTGTGGCCGTGTTTTGGTGAGCGAGGCGGAGATGCCGCCAAACTCCAACCTTATTTGAAGCAGTTCACCGCGCAGCATGTAGCGAGCGAACGTTGGTAACGAGTTTTAGCAGGCAGCGCCAATCCGTACAAGTTAGATATGAGAGCTCGGCTCCGTGCAGATGACCTGGCTCTGACATCTGCCACAGAATATGACGACGGCGGAGCCTGGAGCTGCCGAGTGTGTGTTCGTTTGTATCAATCATATAAATCATGTCATTTTTAGGACTGAAGTCTTACACAACAAGACACATTGAGGACTTCTGTGC
Organism: Xiphias gladius; assembly: GCF_016859285.1. Classification (NCBI taxonomy): domain Eukaryota; kingdom Metazoa; phylum Chordata; class Actinopteri; order Istiophoriformes; family Xiphiidae; genus Xiphias; species Xiphias gladius. The sequence goes on along the minus strand of NC_053406.1, from coordinate 28,212,713 downwards.
TCTGAAACAACCACTCTGCGCGTTATTATTAGTTTTAATAAAACACAGTATTATAGTATTAAGTGTACATTATACTGTCTTATGAATAATAGTCTTATCACCAGGAGAGACTCAGTCGTCGTCCCGATATTTATCTATTGAATTCGGCTCGAAAAAAAGCGTAGCTGCAAGAAATAGCAGAAGTTTTGTGCTCGTCTGTGCGTTCACAGATCATTCTCCAGTGGAACAACGGAAAGAGCCCGATACATAAAACGTCTCCATTTCTGGGCGAGCGCTGCCTCGCCGTGTGTCGGAGCTGCAGAAGAGGACCGGCGAGTATCAGACTTCCCAGCAGGGACCAACCTGACAGCAGAATTTAATTTGGACAAACAAGGAGAATCTACAGCTTTTCAGTCAGAGGGCATGGGCACTCTGCTCGGCTACACACTCACACTTTGTGATTTAAGGTGGTAAGACGAGTGGATTTACACATAAATATCGCCTGCTTCAGCTTTACGACTGGCCGCCCGGAGATATTTACACTCCGCCGGGATTGTGTTTTTAACCCACGCCTGAACTTTAGCCTAACTTTGCTCTAACCCTGATTTTTCTTTCCTTGAGCACCTCGCGAGACAAATATAGAGATCTGAGACACGCGTACGTCAGTTTGGACGATGACATACAGGACGGAGGGGATTTGGCGCACGACGAGAATACAGGTCAGCCCAGGGCCAAAGGTAAGAGAGGAGGGATCAGGCCTGGTAACAAATCGGGCAGTGAGGAAGAGAGAGAAACAGAAGAGCTCCCAAGTGGACAGACTCCGTCTTTCCTCTGATGAGAAATGCAGATTTCTTTTAATAATCCCTTTAACGGTGAGCTGCAAAGGCTCAAATATGAACTCAATTTGAGTTTAGATTTTTCCCATCAGGACAGTAATCTCAAACTTTTGTTTGCCTGAGCGTTGAGGTCTCATTTCTCCTCACCTCAAACTTCCTCAGTTCTTCCTTGGCGGCGGTGTAGGTAAGGTGGGCGGAGTCGGGGGAACTGACGGCCTGTTCGGCCGATCGCAGCCACGTGTCCAGGTGGGCGTGTTCCTTCATGAACTCGTGCCAGAGGACCCACCTCCTCTCCAACCTGGAGAGACAGAGAGAGTCAACTAGACGGAACGACACCGAGTCTGGGTGATTTTCTCCAAGTTTTAAAGTTGGAAAACAAAGCTGCGGAAATGGAAGCAAAACATGGGGAATGTAAGTTAAATTCAATTTTATTTTTATTGCGCCAAATCATAAGATACAGGATTTCAAGGCACTTTACGGAGCGAGGTCAAGACCTTACGATGTTAGAGAGAGAGCCAACAAGGAAAAACTCCCTTTTAACGGGAAGCAACCTCCAACAGAACCGGACTCAGGCTGGTCGGCCGTCGGCCTCTAAATGTGCGGCACTGAGGCTGGCGCTCTGCGCCGTATCCAGCCCTACGGGAGTGAAACCACAACTTCAATGCTCTGCTCCGGATGTAAGAAAACCTCATTCAAAATCATTGCGTAATCTGAAATGAAGCACAGTACTACAAATCCAACCTTGCAACATAACCTTACTCAAAACTATTTCATGCAGTTCATTGCATTTTTCTGCACAGGGGTGTTTTTGTTTTTTCTTTTAAAGCACCCCACCATCCATCAGCCTCCTGACTGGCTGAAACGTCACCATGTCGACAGAACAAGGCGGGTCAGTGGGCGGGTTGTTGGTTCAGACCCAGGTGTTGGTGGATATTGTGGATATGGAAGAAACCAAGCTATGCCGACTCCGTTGCGCTGGTAAGTTTTCATGGGAGCTTTAGTTTTTTTGTATGCTACCAAATTAACTGTTTAATACTGTTAAATTCGTGAAAGGCTCAAATTCTGTATTAGTTACTGGTTTATCTTAAAATGGGGATAGTAAAACTCCTGTGTCAATTTGTACTTTTTCACACCAGTGGAGGAAATGTTAAACGACGATCGCCCTGAGTGGTAGAAGCGACTGGAAAAGCGACGTCACTTTTGTGACGTCGGATCCTCAACTCTCACCTCTCTCTCCTAAACACTCTTCCGAAGCTTTTACCCGTTACATCAGTGCTAAAGAAAACGTCTATAGTGGAATTGCACAGAACATTTTTTGCTTTCAGTGTCCTGCCACAGACTTAGCTGCTAACCTAGCCTAGCATACAACGCTTCTCTGACCGGCAAAACACAACGTAAAAGCTATGTCTTCAAACCCGAAATCGGTTTGCTGCACGCCGTGCGAGCGACGGAATTGAGAGGAAAACGCAGCTTGAAAAGAAGATGGAAACGCTGCATCAAATACGCGAGAGTGAGCAATTCATTGACTCTGTAGCAGCTTCTGTACAAGGTGCAGAGCCACCAAATGCTGATGGAAGGATTACACCAAATGTAGAGCATCTCGTCACGGACTTGGCTGACACGCTCCACTGGATTAGTTGCAGAGGCTCCCAAACCAGCCTTCACCTTCCACCACCTGAACTCTCATTGCAAAAACAGCTGCGATCCATTGACTGACCTCTCGGGCTTCTTCTATCCAACATCTACATGCTCCCCCTCGCTCTGATTATGAATTATTATGACATCTCTTACCACAATTACGCAGACGACACATAATTCTACTTAAGTGTCACCAAGTCACTACAGTCCTTAACATTCGCTGAGGAAGTGCACTGAACAAATCAACGAGACGATGTGCCAGAAGTTTCTACGATTGAACACAGAAAAAAAAATGAAATAATTGAGTGTAATTTTTTGGCCCCCAAAGAGGAAAGATTAAAAGTCAGTTCTGACCCCGAATCCATGACACTAAAATCTACAACTCAAGCCAGAAATCTTGGGGTAGTTGTCAACAGCCAAATAAAGATAATTACAGAGTCAGCCTGCTACCAACTTAAAAACCGAGGAAGAATGAAAGGATTTCTGTCCAAACGAGATACAGAAACACTTGTTCATGTGTTTATTTTCAGCAGGTAATGGTGTCTGTACAGGTCTTAGTGAAAAATCAACCAGACAGCTGCAGCTCATCCAGAGTGCTGCTGCCAGAGTCCTCACTAACTCCAACAAAGTGGAGCACATCACGCTGGTCCTTAAATCACTGTACTGGCTCCCAGTGTGTCAAAGGATAGATTTCAAAATCCTATTACTTCCCTTCAAAGCACTGAATGGCCTCGGGCCTAAATGCGTCTCTGATTCGCTTGTACGTTACGCAGCTTCCGGACCCCTCAGGTCATCTGGGACAGGTTTACTCAGTGTTTCCACGACCAAAAGCAAACACGGCGATGAGGCCTCGAGTTTCTGTGCTCGCCACGTGTGAGACAAGCTTCCTGGATCCCAGAGGTTCTTTAAAACTGTCAGCTCATTTAAATCAGGGCCTAAAGCATCGCTTACTGTGGGTTTCCAATTAGTTACCTACGTGACTTCTTTTTTCATCTTTAACTATTTATTTGCTTGCTTTTGTTTCCGTTCTTTTTAATGTTTTTAATTAATCTAGGCCTCCGTAAAGCACCTTCAACTGCCTCGTCTTTGTCGTCTTTTAAATGCAATTTTAATGTCTTCTTTCTAACGAATTCCTTTGCCTCTGTAACTTTGATTTGCTTTGTGTCTGAATGGTCCTTTGTAAATAAACTTTCGTTGCCTGTAAACGAGGCGACTATAAATCTGTTGACGGGACACCTCCAACCGCAAAGAAGGTCCATCACTATTGTTTTTCTTATGAGTTTCTGAACCGTGAACATTATTGATCAAACTTTTTGAGTCTGGTATCCAGGTCTCTTGATATGTCCATGACGGACACTCACTGTCCACATCCCCGCAGGTCTCCGTCTCGGCTCCAGCTGCCGTCCACTCGCTGCGTTTCCTCCCCGCTCAGCTCCAGCGGAGACGAGGTGGAAGGAAACGGCTCCATGTCCCTCACTTCGTCTCCAGGCAAAACAGCGGCGGGGATGATGTTACCAAGGCATCCTGACATCATGTCAGATTTACCTGGAGAGAGACAAGGAAGGGAGGATAAGTTATACTTTTTGTATAGCAGTTATTTATAGAAATAATGCTCTCCATTCCACTCAAAGAAGAAAAAAAACAAAAAACATTTTGTTAAAATTTCCGTCCAATTTCAAGGACACGTGACACTGGCGACTCAAATGTGGAGTAAGGATTCACTGGTTGTGTCCGAAGTTTGTCTTTGAAACAGGCGCAGCCTCGCCGGCTCGTTATGATGCTTAGTAGGTCTTGAAAAGTCTTTTTTACGTTTTTTACTTTTATGAAATATATAATCTTTGTTTGATTTTAAAAGAGAAGTATAATCCATCTTAAAATGACATTTACTCAGATTCTCTGATATTGTTGTTCTCCAACCAGACACGATGTTTTGACGCTCTGGTTTTTACAGCGGATACTCGGTTATGCAGGAGCATCTGAGCGTCTTTATAGCAGGTTACTTCAACATGCAGGAGACTCCGTTGCTTTGCAGCCGTTTCGGGACGTTTTTTTGTTTTTTCTCAGCGGTTTGGATCGTCGTTCTCAGATGAGTAGTTGCAACATGCTGCGCTCAAAGCGCCACCTGTTGATTGCAGCTCTGCTCTCCGTTCTGGGGATAGAGGTCTGAGTGTCTCTTCGAACTGCTTGCAGTCTATTTTCAGATTTTACTCTCTGCTTTGTGCAAAACCTATTCTACAGATTCTATATTTGTGGAATAGGTTTTACATATTTTATACTTTTGCCGAACTGTAAGCAGAAGCGTAAACGTCCATTTTAGCATGAAAGGTCACTGAAAGAAACAGCTGCAGGTGAGGAGCTTATCCAGCGAGTTCAGCGCTGTTTTAGGGTCCGGCTTGACTATTTAGCCACAGCAGCGCTGCTCACAGCACTTGGGGCTATGAAGGTTGATGAAGTGTAGTCATTCTGTTCGGTAAAACTGACTAACAGATAAAACAAAGTGAGGCCTGGGGAGGGTTTCTTTGTTTCAGCACATACAGAAATCTTCAGTACACCAACACACAGGTGCACACAAGCTGTTCCCGCAGGTGTTTTTTCTGGGAGAAGGGGGTCGATTGTGTGGAGAATTTGAGGAAAACACCGAAATCGTACATCGCACCGAGCTGGCTTCAACATGCTTCAGCGAGGAAAACCAGCAACACGAATTCATTCTGTGCAGTGGTTTAAAGCCGAGCAGGATGAGGAGACAGACCTCACTGCATCTTTAACACACACACACACACACACACACACACACACACACACACACACACACACACAGGGTTATTGCTCATTCATGAGCCTCTCTGAGTCTTTACTGAGGTAGAGCCAGAAATGCTCTGAATGACGAGACAGAGAGAGAGAGAGAGAGAGAGAGAGAGAGAGATTGCATAAGACTAAGAGCCAGATTTACGTCTGTGAAAAGAAGGACACAATAAAGCTGCAGCTTTCATTTAGTTTGCGTTCACAATCTGTGTAATTATCTCCTGATCTACAGACGCAGTCGGGTCCTGCGACTGACATCCAGGCTCCTATTCTGAGCCGGCTGAAGTTGAAGCACATCTTTTTTTTTTTTTTTGCCCTCCCTCCAAAATAAGCCACTGTTTTACCTCACCCAGCAACCGAGAGTTTCTAAAACAGCCTCCAAAAGGTGATAAATCCAAAACCGCCGGCCTCTCGCTTTAGTGTGGACCAGGGAAATGGGGGATTTTGGAAAACCGGGACATAATCCTGATCGAGGGCTGTGTGGCAGTAAAGCTGCCTTTCCGCGTCCTGGCTCCAACCCCCTCTGTGATCAATCATTTTAAATCTTAACAGAGCTAATCACACAACAGCAAGGTGTTGTTATTAAGATTACTCCCTTATTAATGATTTCCCAGTCACGAAAGAGTGATTTTACATCTTGGGTTTTCAGGTGTTTCAGCGCAAATGGAGACCTTCACAAAAATGACCCCGAGGTCACCGTGACGCTGCGGGGGTGCCGCAGGAAAAACGAGGCGATGAAGCGCAACGCGAGGAGACCGCCGCTGCTAACGAAGCGTCGCGAATGACATAAGAGGACGCAGAGAACCGGCCGGTCGGGGTAGGGCAGGCGGGGTGCGGACATGGTGCTGATATGCAAAGTGTACCAAGTGCCCGTGTGACACGTGCACCGAGAAGGTTACGAGTGTCTTCAGCCCACCGGTGCACGCCAAACAAACGGAGCAGAGTTAACTGAATGTGATGTCTCACTAGAAGACGGAGGTAAATACAGACACAAACTGGAAACGTCTCATTAGCAGAGTGCAGCAGTCATCCTGCAGTGATTTCACACTTCGGTGATCCTCGAGTTCAAGTTTAATGAGCAGAAAACATCCCATTCCCTGTGTGTGATCAGTGTTGTAGAATAAAAGACACTGTGTTCACTGCCGATTATTGTTCCTCCTAAGAAGCTCTCTCTCATTTTATTTTGTAAATGTATTTTTAGTGAACTTATTTAGTGCAGCATGTTGTCCCTCTGCCGTCACTGAAACATTTCATCTCAGTAAAGGCAGCGACACTCAGTCACAACAGGAAATCGCAAGTTATCGTTGAATCGGCCGCCGCCCCGTTAACTCGGAGGTTCGGTTGTCGGCCAGTTTTGTTCCACTAGTGGGCAGAAGAACTCATCAACAAGCTGAGAGACGCCCAGTCCCACATGTCATCACCTTACGGAGCCATTAAAGTTAACTTCTGACTTCCGTATCTCCCTACCTACATTCTTCCCTTCTTCCTTCCTCCAATCTTTTATTTTCTGCTCTGTGTTTCCTCACCTCTATGTTCCTCTCTCCTCCTTCTTCAAACATGTCCTCTCTTCTTCCTCCTTTCCCAGATCAAACACACTTCATGAGTCAACCTCATTCACCCATCCAGAAACTGTGTGTGTGTGTGTGTGTGTGTGTGTGTGTGTGTGTGTGTGTGTGTGTGTGTCTGGGTCCTCGCAGCTGAGTACTTCCAGCCTCCCAGAATCATAAATCAAGCGCTTCCTCCTGCCCGGTGGGTGGCTGATCAGGCTAAGGCCTCATCCTCCAAACACCCACCAGGGTACCGGGGGGGGGGTGGCCACGTGTGTGAGGCCGAGGATTCAGCCCTGGACCACTCAGAGGCCACAGAGGTCCTACTCACTCTGCCTCAGCGTGTGTGTGTGTGCGCGCCTCTTTCGTCTTCACCTGCTGGTCCCAGTGTGATTATTTTATTCCCATCGGGTCGATCGTCTGCATGATCAATGACGTGATCAATGATTTAACTCGTCAAATAGCAGAACCCGGTTTTATTCTGAAGACGTCTCCCTGTGTCATCAGCAGCTGTAAGAAGCTAAAATGCTAAATTCTCATTCATTTCAAATAGCAAACACGTTGTGGGGGAAACGCCACCTGATCATGTTCACGAGGTGCGTTTTGATGGTTTTGCTTTGAAGTCTTTCGGCATCTTCCCCAAACCTTGACCGGCGTTCTTCACGGCCTTGATCTAAAGACACGCAGGGTGCAGAACATGAGCCCCGATCCCGGGAGTCAAAGTCCTGCGTCTGTAGACCCACCTCCTCCCTGACGCCCCCCCCCTCAGCATGATTTCCGTGCCGTACGAGAACGTCGCACTTCGTGGACTGGGACGAACGACCCAGGCGCCGACTCCAGAGTTGCTTCCAGGATGCGTAACATCCGACCATCTATTGGTGAACATTTATTCTCCAGGTGCCAAGTGTCCTCCTCCTCCTCACTTGAGTCATTACCAGGAGCTGCAGGTGTGAATGGAGCTTCGTTCTGAGGATTTACCAGACAGAGAGAGACGGAGCAGCTTTATCTGTTGATGAGTCACCAGCCTCCTGCAGCTCAGAGCCCAGCAACACACTGTGCTGCCACACACACACACACACACACACACACACACACACACACACACACACACACCTACAAACACATGCACACAGGCCTGCAAACACACACGCAACACACTGTGCTGCCACACACACATGCGCAGGCACCTAGAAACACACACACCTACACACGCACCTACAAACACACACACACACACACACACACACACACAAACACACACTTACACACACGCACGAGCACACACACACCTACCCCCCCCCCCCTCATCGTTAGTGAAAATGCATTGTCACTAACGATGAGAAAAAGGGCCGGGAAGACTCCGAACTTCTGGACGTATCAGACTTTCAGGTTTTTTGGGGTTTCCATGTGTTGGATGTTTCGTACCTCTATCAGGCCACAAGAGTGCGGGACACACTGAGTGGAAATAAACCAATCACCTGCTTTACAATCCATCCAAAATGTGAAGCTGAAAACCTATGAAATCATCGAGCATTTTGTGTCACTGCGATGATCCATCGAATTTTGAAAAATCCATCAACATGCATACCAAAACGGAACATGACAGTAGCATGAAATCATTCACTGAAGAACAGATGAACGCCCTAAACAAATCATAACACTCAATCAGAACAAAAATCATCTTGCAACGCCTGACAAACGATGAGCTCTGATGACTTCTGCAGACCAGAAGTCTCTCAACAAGCGACAGGAAAGCAAACAGGACAGCGGGGCAAGCAGGCACCCAGGCGCAATGTAGGCGCATGTGTGTGATCATCAAAGTGACGAGCTCGAAGTGGTACGACAGTGTGGTGCCCGCAGCAGGTATGGAGCAGTGCGGGGCGAGGCGGCATTTCCTGGGGGCCCTGCCTCGTGCGCCAGACCAGCGCCAGACCTCAGACTCAGAAAAAGAATAAAAGAACTGTTTGTTGTTTGTTTTTTTTGTTTTTGTATAAAAAGCTGACACGCTGTAGACGGTGTCCACAGGACAGAGACCCCCGTGTTGCTAAGGCTGCATTCAAATGTCCCGGATGTGGTCACAGCGGATGCCGCTTTAGGGGCATGCTGGACCTTTCTCCATTTGTTTTTCATTTGCTCGAAACCAATTGGAAAGTCGTCAGTGTCGATCAGTGAGCTGTGGAGGGGCTGGTGGATGGATCAGGGAGCCAGGCTAGCCGCTCACCCCTGTTTCCAGTCTTTACGCTAAGCCCGGGTAGCCGCCTGCCTCCCGTAGCTCCATAGGAGGGGGGTAGTAACCTGACCCCCCCCCCCTCCAACTCTCAGCAGGAAAGAAAATGTCAAACTATTCCTTTGAGTGTGTACAGAGCAGTACAGTACCTGGATGAGTGCAAAGCCAACAACCTGTCTGGGTCTGGTAGTTTTCCATCGGTGGGAAGGATTTGAATATGAGACAGAGACTGGAATGAGCGCACAAACACACACACACACACACACACACACACACACACACACACACACAGCTTAATTTGCATCAGCTAATTAAAGCAGGATTACAACAATTCAGACAGACAAATATTAGAGAATTTCATTGTGTCTTGAAGGATGATCAAGAATGCAAAAAAGCCTGCAGTTACTGCAACACACACACACACACACACACACACAGTCTCTCAGTAAGCCTTTAACCAAACACTTCACTTCAGACAGCCGGACAGCGAGTCTAATACCTGACATCACCGATGACGTCAAACACCAGCAGCCAGACAGACGGACAAGAAAAAAAAAAAAAGTCCCTGCCATCGGATTGGACGTACAAGCAGGCAGTAAAGTCTGATCGGGTGCATAATGATTGATTCTCGTCATCCAGTACTATTACCCGGCAGCTTTCTCTGTGTGTGTGTGTGTGTGTGTGTGTGTGTGTGTCAGATCAGTGTCTATCTTCTGTGACTTTGATGCCTCCAACAGATGTCTGGCAGGACAAACGCCCGGCTGAGTCTGAACGCTGTAACACCGCTCACTCCTCTTATCTCTTTTCTCCTCGACGGCCAAACATGACAGCGCAACAGGATTTTAAGACATTTCCACTACGTCTCTGTTATTTTATGGAAGCAGCTCCTATCGGAGTCTAACGTTCAGTCTAGATGTCGGAACATACAGCATGTCCGTTGCCCGAGGTTTCTCTCCCTGTCTCCGCCGTTCTCCGCCCACCTTGGGGGCGAGTTCCTGGGACCAAATTTGGGCGCCGCCCGGGAGGCGACACTGAGCGCAAGTCGTGGCTTTCGGGTGGTTGCCGGCAGTGCTGTCGACCCCGATTAGTCGGGCGGATGTAACGTCGCAGCACAACGAGGACGGCCGCGACAAACAAACGCGACATCTGCCGGCGACGCGCAGCCAAACAGTGCAGGGAAAAATAAAAAGGATCACGATGAGAAGTGACAGCATCAGTCGTTTCAGCAAAAGAGAAAAACAGTCGGGCGATGGTGTTGCGGTGACACCACGTCCACAGAGGGAGAAGGTCGGGGTGGAGGACTGGGTCGACGAAACATCGGACTGTAACGCGGGAGACCACTGCTCGCCTCCTGCACTCATTTGAACCCAAACCGGGACCTTTCCCTGAACCCAACCAGGTCGTTTTTGTGCCTAGACCTGACCGGACCTTAACCATGGTGGTGTCAGATCGAAAAAGAGAGCTGAGATGGACAAAATGGGTCCTGCTGACAGGGCCCAAAAAAAATTCCTCATGGGCATTTACAGGCAGCATTTCACATTCGTGTCACATTCATTGGACAAAAGAGTAAAATTAATGTAAAACAACAAGCTTTTACAGAAATCCTGAAACATTAGTGAGTATTGCAGCTTTTCTGGAAGTGAGCTACAGTCCCTTGGATGGCCACTAGATGCCGTCTGCAAAAAAAAGAAACCCTTTGGCTGCAGTGAAGTGACCTGGAAAAGGCTTTAACTTCTGTGGCCAATGTTACTTTTCTGAATTTTCTCTTTCTCAAACGGGACTCTGGAAGTCACACCATGCCGTGGGGGCTGCCGCCTGCGTGTCCCACCTTGCGTTCAAACCAAGACCTTTGCCCCGATTCCTCATCTCGGACTCCAGTCTCTGAAAAAGGGCGGGAGCGGACACGTACAATCGAACTCCGGGCGTCAAAACACTCCTTCAGACGCTCGTTTTATATTTTTACAATCGTAAGCGATGAGGCATCTGCTTATTCTCATAACAAGAGCATGTTAATCACGGCCTAACTTCACCTTCAATCAATTTCTGCCTTGTGCTCAATTCTTTAAAACTTGTCCACCTCTCGTCTTCTTGTCCCCGATCGGGGTCTTAATACTGCTACGCCGTACCCTTATAATGCTGCTTCACTCGGACTTAAGTGTTAATTTTTCAGGTGGAAGACAAGAAGTCTCAGATTATTAATATTAAAACAGTTTCAAGGTAACTACACTGACATGTCCTACCTGAGAGGAGGGAGAGTACGGCGCTTATCAGATCCTCCTCTGTAGAGCTACTTTAATTGAATGCATTAATAGACAATCTAGTTCCAGGAACCTTTATCTTGAATGTCTGACGAGCCACAGCTTGGATGGAAAAGGCTTTTGTGTTTATTTCCCTTAAGGTCGGATAGTGTCTGCTAGTGTCCCGATTTTCAAAGCTGATCACATGATATTTTACATGTCTTATCCTCTGCCGTGTGCGTTTGCGGTTCATCCTACAGGAACGCAGAAGCAGTCAGGCAGACCGGCACGAGGGGACGGGGGGAGGCAGCTCATCTCCACTATTAAGACCCGTCCCCGCTGAGTTGAGGATATCAGCTTCCTGGCTATATACTGTGCCAGGACAGGAAGTGAATTCATGTTATTAAGATTAAGAAAATGGCTTTTGTTGGACCTGATGGTGATACGGAGCCGAGGCAGAGATTAAGACAGGAGGAAAAGAAGTGATGACTCTGAGGACTCAGCTTAGACTCATTTAAATAAAGTCTGTCCCCCGAGACAGAAACCTGAAACTAGCAGATAAACAACAGAGGGATGTGGGGCGGAGCTTCGTTTATACACAGCTTTATTAGCACGGCGCTCAAAAGCTGGAGTTGGGCTATTAAGTCTGCGGTGTAACCTGGATGACTGTCAGCTGTGAAGGTGACGGGAGGCGAGTTCACGGCAAGTGCCTGTGTTCTGAGACAATGTCAATTCAGCCTCTGGCAGCAAACGGAGGCGTGAATGGGGCTAACATAAAGCCACTTCACCAACAGAACTACACCCGGAGCGGCCGGTGACTGAGGCAGAGGGTTGGGTTCGATGCTCCTGTGCACGAAGCCATATTTACGTTGGAACAAGGCAAGAGCAGAACACAACTCTAATGTCCACGAGGGCGGAAAACGATCAAGAACGCAAAGTTCCTCTAGCCCCCCTCAGAGGCCGCAGCGCTCGCTACAACACGCTACAACGTGAAAGGAGTCAAGCAAACATCCTGGTGATAAATCTATTCTGACAGACTTTCCCCAACTGGAGCCGCAGGTTTTATCCTGAGGGCATTAGACGGAACTTCATGGGCAATCGACACGTACTGGTCCGTGTTCCGTTATCTGCACCGACCATGGCGTCTAGCGACAGTCGTGAAATCAGGTGTAATATCTGTCTCTCTATATCTATCTATAATATATTAGACGCCATGGTCGGTGCAGATAACGGAACACACACACACATACATATATACATATACATACATACACACACACACACACACACACACACACACACAAAGATATATATGTATATATACATTGATTGTAGCTGAAACTGCATGAGGTTTGAACAATATTGTGTCTAGATAGAATAATTATGGTTTGAGGGATAATTCCAAGTCCATAAGCGCAACAGAACTACATTTGTCCGGAGGCCAAGTAGTGGAGCACTGTGCAAACCTCTGCTGTTCTTCCAACTCCACTGCCACTCAGATACAGTGTCCACAAGATTGAGTCCATACTGTTTTTAAAAGTTCATCACATTTAAAAAAAAAAAAAAAAAAAACTAACGTGATGATGTCATAATCAGCAGCCGGTCTTAGCGACGAGTCCTCTGGACGTCAGCGCTGGCGCTAGGGACAATTCCCTTGGTGAGCTGCTCCTAGACCAGAAACGTCAGAGTCTTAGAGTTCGAACCGACGGACTTAGTTTCTCCTAACTCGGCCATATAGGAGCTACTTCAGGTGTGCGTTTTTTTTCTTTTAATAAAGTCCCTGACCAGTTGCTGTGTATCATTCTATCACTCAACAGACATGTTAGACATTTAAAATGAATGATGGTTATTAAATCTATTGCCACACATCCCTAAACTGTGTCTGGGCAGGCGTATGTCATTTTTCATCCGTTTTCCCCCATGCGTTTTCAAATTCAGCAGGTTTAGTGCGAATGCAGTGGTGCTGGACTTTTCAGCAACATTTTGTGTAGCTCTGTGGATGTCACGTAAACACAAACAAAACAGGGCGACACTCAGCGGACGACAGCAGCAAAATAACGTTGATTCAGGAGACGTCGGTGTCGGTTACACTGCGATACCAAATCTATTCAGAAGATTAAACTGCGCCTCTGCCCTTTAAGCTTTCTTCTAGACCAAAAATACTGCAAGTGGTTAATGCTGAATTAGAAATTTTTCTAAGGGACATCTCTTTTTCTGAATGCAGCCATAATTCCACCTAATGCTGCAGGATGAAACCATCATTACACTAAACAGAATGTTTTCATGAGGCTGAAGGAATCTGGTTTTTCATTTGTTTACATAATGCTTCACGTGCAACTGGAAAACAAAGTGGCATTTTAATTTGGTAGTGACCTTAATGTTTAGAAAACTCCAATCAAACTGGCAACAAACATACCGTGTCTATAGAGAAAAGCACTGCAGGTCAGCGAGTGCAGTTTGGAAAATGCTGGAACTAAGCACTTAAATGCATCACTCCCTGAAGTTTCAGCGGCGGGGAAGAGAGATGAATGGCTCCTATTAGAGCGCGGCTGCTTTAGAGGGAAACTGAGATTCAGCTGAGGAGGTGATAAAGGTGAGAGGAAGTTAAGACTATTAGAACCAAGACTGATTAAAATAACGTCTGTGTCCTGAGACAAAGTTAATCATCCCCTCTGCTCCACAGCCGAGGACACACACACACACACACACACACACACACCTGAAACCTGAGCTTACATGGCCGCCGTGCGACCACAGTGAGCATCATTTCTGTTGCGATGACGGTGGTAATCGTCTGGCCCTCTCTGGCTGGAAACAACTTTGAGTTTTGAACATGGAGATTAAAAAAAGAAAAAAAAAAAAGCAGACTTTGATAAAAACTGTGGTGGCATGGAGCCAAAGGGAGAAAACTGCCTCTCCCTGGACACTTGGAAACCTGAGATTACAGAGATATTTTAGCATTTTTAGGATCATATTCAACGAGCTGACAGAAAGGAAATGTATCACGTCTATGTAGTGATGTGAGGTCTGCCTACAAAAGTGGCTACAGCGGCTGCAAGTGGCTCTAAAATAAAGCAGCATTAAATTGATTTTTGTTTTTTGCCACATAGGGGCAAACCAACAAGCTGAAAACTATGACTTTTTATCACCTTATGATGTTGTCATGGTGAGCATATTAAACAGCTGCCTGCCTCCGCATCCAGCAGACACAGATTGACATGATCATCTCAATAGGGATGGTGACTGAATGAATCCAGGTCCAGTACTCCCTCTCCTTTTAGCTCCGTTTTTGGTCTCCACCAGCTCCTGAGGGAAACATCTGGCTCTACAGCTGCTGAATGCTCCGCTATGTTCACCTGCTGGTCTCTGGTTGAGTCCGCCTGCTGTCTGCTGCTTCACAGGTAGTGGGCAGTGGCTCTACCTGAGCTTGTTTGATGAAAAAAAATCTGCCCGCTGCTGCTGCTGCTAGAAACACTGAGACTGAACCCAACAGGAAATGTGCCGGAAAAACCCAAACTACAGTTTTCACCCAAAGAGGCTATAAATGCTCTGCCGAGCCAAGTAGGGCGATAGCTCTCAATGGGTCTGTTGCTACGAACAAACCCCCTCACATTACACATTGTCATTTGACCCCTTTACTATACAAGCATTGACAGGTGCAGTTTTGATGACGACTTAAACATCAGCGGTACATGTCGAGTTTCTGTGTCTCTGATTTGTGGATATTTGTAGATGCAGCATCACAATCACCACGACCAGCTCTCCTGTCGGCAGCGCAGCTGTACTTGGGTGCTGAAGCCAGCGGCCAGAGATGACCACAGTGTCTTCAACAGGCTGACTAACGACAGAAGAAAAAAAAAAAAGCACTGATATGATCAGTTTTAGTATGCGCCCGCTATGACGCCAGACAGTGAACCCGGGGACACTGATCAGTTCGCATCAAGCAGACAGCAGGAGACAATCACAAAATGCTGGGGGTTGCGTCTTGACCGAAGAGCAGATTCCCAGTGTTTTGCTACATCGGTCAACGAGGGGAATCTACTCTGTGAGACGCAGAAGTGACTGGATTCAGAAACCCTCCTGAACGCTTCAAAAACTTGCCCCTGATGCTGCATAAAAAGAAAATGTACCTCTAGTGCCCATTTCAGCCTAAACCTAATATTGAGTCCAGTCTCAACCATGAGCTCGAGTCCTCTGCAGCACCGACAACGTTACCCAACAACTAAATTAACCCTGCAGGCACAAAACTGTTTACCTCAGATAATTTTGCCAAAATTCAAATTCAAGCTTTGGCCTCGTTATCTAACCAACAGTTAGTTCAGCTGGTTCTCCTGACATCCAGCTTGGTTTTTTTGACTGAAAGTCCTGCTGGTCCTCTGATTGTCCGGCCATTAATTAAAACGTTAATTGCTGTTTTCACTTCACAGCGACGCAGCTGAACGCCTAATAAAAGCCCAGTAGAGCCTGCGAAGCATGCATTAAACCCCAATTAATGCTGTGTCCAAAAATCACTCCCTGGTTCCCTCCCTGGCTGTTCCCTCCGTAACAAACACTCAACAGAACAGCAAACTGACACTTCAGACACTTGCGAATTATTAGCATTTTCTACCGTCTCTCGCGGATGTGTGGCGAAAGAGAAGAAGGGCATTGGTGGATTTTTCTGTAACTAAGGGAGCGTGGATGCGGCATCCTTCTCCCTATGGTGCGTAAATCTTGTACTTTAAATTCAGACGATGAAAGGACACCAAGTAGGTTTAGCGCACTAGGCAGTAAATTAGAGGCGAGTTGTTCCTCGGGTTGGGAATTAAAGAAAAAGCAATAACAATTCAACGTACGTTTCTTTTTGTAGCCGATATACTGAGTCCTGGTGGGCCACACAGTGTAAAGCTGTGTTTCATGTAGACGGCACCATATTCGCCACCTGAATGATGATTAAACAGAAATCATTTGAGAAAATACATTTCCTTTGTTGCTGTTTGAGTTTGCCGGGAAGGAAAATCATTGGGAAAATCTTTTGGGAAATAATTTGAGTTTAAATTTGAATATTTTTTCTGATCTCCAGCCTTTGTCTGTCTTTGTCCATTCAACATATTTTGCTCCTTTCCCCGATGATGATGATGATGATGATGATGATCCTCCTCCTCCACCCTGCCCCCAGAGTCAATCTATTGTCTTCTATGGACAAAAGGAGGCAAGCAGGGAACAAACAGCCCTCTGTCCTCCTCAGAAAGAGAAAGACAGGCAGAGGGAGAGGAAGGGGAAAGAAAAGATATCTGATCTCAACTATCCAATTATGCAGAGGAGTTTGGGGGGAAAGGAGGAAATGGAAAAGGAGACGGTGAGAATATCTGGAGGGCGGATTGTTTGCAAATCATCCCTAAAATAACAGAAAGAAAATAGAGTCATAGAGCCACATGGGGAAAGAGAGACAAAAGACTGTTTATTATATTGATTAGTGATATTTTACATTTTTCTTGTTGTCAACAAATCCCATAAAAGGGCCAAAGCCAACCATGTGTTGCCCATTGGTTCCTGTGGAAGATGTAACTATCGGTGGCCTAATAACCGCTGGTCACTGCAGTTTCTATTCTAACAAACAGGAGGAAACGGAGCATTTGTTGGGGACTATTTTCAGAGGAGGAGCTGAGGAACTATTTTAGGAACTCAGGAACCGTATCTGCATTTCAACCAGAGGAACCACACTCTGAATTTAGTTCCTCAGTTATGGGCTCTAGGTGCCAAAAACTCCCTTTGACTGTCCGGGAACTATTATTATCTGAGTAATTTTGCCTGATTTTCATGGTTCTTCAGATGCAGTGGACACAAACCGAAATGGGCAAAAGGGACTTTTAGTTTCTAATTTAGTTTACATAGCGTAGTTCCTGGATCTATTTGGGTGGAAAGGTGTAGCGGTGTGTAAACTCAGCGATACGGTGGACCCCTCCTCTCTGGGCACGGGGATTTACTGTATACCCACCCCAAAAATAACCAGAGACAGTCCTTCACGTGATCTACGGGGTTAGCCGTGCACGGGAGACTTTTCTTCCCCGACTTCTATGCTTGGAGGCGGCACCACCTTCCAGGCGGAGCACACCCACCAACCAAGACACCATGGAAACACTGGAAAAGGGCTGTTTTAATCTCTCAGGGATTGTGGAGACATTTAACAGGAGCTGCCAGCAATTCGTCGATGATGTGCAAACATTGCCATAAATTCAACAAGACTCAGGCAATGCCACATTATCATTTGAAAAATCGGCTTCTAATCATTTGTTTTTTCACCCTCTCTTTATCAATATTACAATTATTCCACCCCTGACAGGAGCAATTGCTATCTGAGATTTCATTCAAGCTTTTCCCCAGAACGCACTGCGCGTCTAATCCACAGCAGCCCTGGGGCCAGATCATGAAACAGCAGCACGGATTCGTCCCGGTGTCCCACATAAACATGGAGGTTGGCAGAGATGTTTATAAAGTGCAAAAGGAAGAAGGTTAATACAGTCGGAAAGGAGACAAAGGAAACTATTTCACATTGAAAGTAACGCGAGCCACAGTTCATTAAACACACCAGTTCCTTCTGTGTGTGAAAGAGTACAATGGTGTTTCAGGGAAATGTGAGCTCATCACTTCCTGCTGCTTTATATTCTACTGAAAGAGCAGATATTGTAGGGTAGCAAAGGAAGAACGCCAGGGAACATTCCACCGTCACGTTCAACGTTTTGTGACTCTGCCAGTGGGACATTTTCTTTGATGGACGTGAAATCTTGTAACTTCCCAGCTTCCGTGTCGCCTGAAAAAGGCTGACGGGTTACAGCAAATGGCCCCGTCCCAAACAAGAAGCAGCCAACGTGAACATGAAGTAGGACAAAGCAGACGAGTCAAAGTGTCTCTGTCCACTTCACTACTCTATTCTCTTCTTTCACCGCTAACTGAAGAGGCCACGTGCATTTTTTCTTGCAGATTTCCCTCCAAATCACCACGTAAAACGCAGCACGGAAGCCGATCTCCTCATTTGTTTACAGTTAAATTAATGAAGCAACGATGTGTTGATTTTAAAAAGCCGCGTATAACACCTTTAATAGAGCTCGTAGACTGACGGTGCAGCAGATAAACAGAGCCTTTATCACCTTATAAATCATAATAATTACATTTGCCCCGGGGAAGTTCTTAGTACAGGCCAGATAGTTGGCAACTTACTGAATTTAATTGGGAATCTGTAACCCAGCTGTCTAATTGTGAGGACACGCTGAGGTGTCGTTTCTCATACCGTGCCCTTAAAATACCAACCACAGCTACTTTACTTTGTAAAAATGTTTAAACCCCAAATTACTCCAGTTAAAATACCACACCAGCAGAAAAACAGCAGTCTAACATTTCCCAGTTTTGACTTATAAAAGCAAATCAGACAGATATGACTTTATAGTCCCAAGCTCAGTGATTATGTCAAATTTGGTTTCAGGCGCGATGGGACTTTGAAATTTCTAAAAGGTGTCAGAGGAGCCTTTTTATTGCACAGATCTTAATCTCCTGACCCAAATACGTTAACGTTTCTGTGGAGATTTGAATGTTAAACTAACTAAGCTGGAAGTGGCGTCATGAGGCAGCAGAGCGCGGTGAATTATACGGACTGAAAGGAGAAAGTGTCTGAGTCCGGGATAAGCAGAGAGGATCACAGGCCCAGAGGAGAGGACGCCAACTTAAAGCCAGAGAATGTGACGACATATTTCAGACTCGGATAAGGAGATTCTGGCTCTGCTTTATTTCAGTGTAAAGATTTAAATCATGTTCATGAGTTTAACAACATCTGACTTCACCAAGGAGCAACGTCACTTTAATAAGTTTACTTTTATGTGAAATAAACAGCCCAGGAGGAAAATTTGCTCTACTGGTGCTGCGGCACAGAGAGGAAGCCCTGTTTGGGCTGGTTGGGGCTGGTTGGGGCTGGTTGGGGCTGGTTAGATCGCTTATTTTGGGCTGGTTTGTGCTGGTTAGATCACTTAGTTTGGGCTGGTTTGGTCTGGTTGGGGCTGGTTCGGGCTGGTTGGGTCTGGTTGGGGCTGGTTGGGTCTGGTTAGATCGCTTAGTTTGGGCTGGTTTGGGCTGGTTGGGGCTGGTTAGATCACTTAGTTTGGGCTGGTTGGGGCTGGTTAGATCACTTAGTTTGGGCTGGTTTGGTCTGGTTGGGGCTGGTTGGGGCTGGTTAGATCACTTAGTTTGGGCTGGTTTGGTCTGGTTGGGGCTGGTTTGGTCTGGTTGGGGCTGGTTCGGGCTGGTTGGGGCTGGTTGGGGCTGGTTGGGGCTGGTTAGATCGCTTAGTTTGGGCTGGTCGGGCTGGTTTGGTCTGGTTCGGGCTGGCTAGATCGCTTAGTTTGGCTCAGTTTTACGCTAGAAACCCAGCTAACCTTCTTTAGTTGCGTTCAGAAATCCAGCTGAAGCTACTGCTCCGGTTTCTTTACTTTGCAGTGGAACCAGGTCAGACCTATTTGGTCCCTTTTTAAAAGTAAGATCCCCTCTCACTGTGGAAACCAAGCTAGTCTTGTTCGGCCCCACTGTATAATCAAGGCCATGTACTTTGCTCTGTTATACAGCTGACAACACCTGTCTGTCTCTCAGTGGAAACCGTGTTGAGACACTGGCCCTGTAACAAAAACCAAGCCAGGCCGATTTGACCCCTTTTATAGTGGGCTGACCTTGGTAAGTAGAGAACGATAGCTTTGTTTGGCTCAGCTTCTGTTCTACATTGTTGCAGTGTAAAGTAGAAACTAGACCAAACCAGCCTTGTCTGGCTCCTTTCAGAGGCGCATCTCCATTTGACCCTGCAGGGAGAAGCAGGTTAGCACTGTGTAGCCCTCTCTGGCCCTTTAGCGAAGCAGACCAGCCTTGTTTTTGCCATATTCAGACCAACGTTAGTGCTCCATAAGAAAAATTTAAAAAACACACCCACTCATCCATTCCAATGAGGCCTCTGTGTTGACACAGCAGGGGTCCTGACACAGAACACACCAGCAAGGGCAGGTCTTCCAGCAAAAAACTTGAACCCGGCTCAATTTTTGCCGCCACGCGACGCAAGGTCATCCAGTAACGTACAGCACTGCGGCTGTAATATAACGTTTTGGGCTGCACTTATCTGAACGTGTGTGGGTTTGTCTGGATACTTGCCTGGTTGTTTCTCTTAAACTTGTGAGGATTTTCCTAGGGTTTTGTGGGACGAGTCCTTCCTGGCCCCGCAGCGGAAGCAGGTACCAGCAGCCATAAAGCTGAGGGAAAGCAGGCTGTTTATTGGTGTAATAAAGCTGTGTGTCGCTGTGGCCGTCCGAGGGGACATCGGCCTGCAGCTGTTAGCCAGCTGAGAGTCAGAGCGGCACGCCGCCTCAGGAGGGTGGAGCCTCAGGACATCATAAAGGTAAACTGCGTCGTAATGAAGCTGGCAGCCTCAGCCACACTAATAAAACACATCCGTGCCTTTCAAAACACCCTTATCACAACCTGCTCTGCTTTCTCTTTAGCGCAACTCCTTCATTGCTTTTCTTCTCCTTCTCCTCTCTGTTGCTGCACACTCAGCTTTTCATCTGTCCTCCCTCTTCGTCCCGCACTCCTCCTCCTCTTCCTCCTCCTCCTCTCGGAACCTCATTACTAACCGCCTGTTTACTACCTTCCGAGCAGATTTGTCTCAGTGTCCTCATTACTACTGACCGGTCCAGACAGCAAGCATCGGCTCGCGGGTTTTGACGCCCTGCACGACCCCTGCATGAAGAGCAGGAAAACAGCAGCTCCTGCGAGCACGTTTCTCACCGGAACAAAATAAAAACTTCTCAGTGATCCGAAAGTGTTGGAACAAAGTAAAACTATTGATGTTTTGATTAGTCGCCCAACAGAGGAGTAACCTGTAACAATCTTGATAACTGAGTCGTCATTTGAAACGGTCGAGCAAAACTGAAAAAGGTTTGCTAGCTCTGACTTCTCTGATATGGGAAAAAAAACAATCCGCTTTACTTCGTCTTTAATGACAGGATCTTTGTGGGCTCAGGACAGTCGGACACCTCGGGCTCTGGGAAACTGCGCCGGGCATTTTCACTGAATTTTCTGGCATTTTACAGACCAAGTAATGAATCGATAGAGAAAACAATTTTCATACTAACCGATGAAAATAATCGGTCTTTCTGCAGCTGCAGCCCGTCAGACTCTGGTCACGGCTTGAAGTACGTCGAACCAAACGTGACATTCGAGACGATTACAGTTTATCGTCCCTTCGGTTCCAGGAGCGAACGGGGTCAAACGGATCTCCCGACATCGCTCGGCCTCTCAGGTAACTGGAAACAGTCACCACAGCTCAGGTCACTGTTAAACGGCGCCGGCTGCAGGGAGAGCTGCGGCCACGGTTACGTGACATGTGACACGGTTACAGAGTAGAAACCTGCAGGTGATCTCACCTGAGCTCAGTGACATCATTTAGGTTTCAGTGACACTCGAACCCTCCACTCAGAGGCCAATATAATAGACTGTCTAACAACATATTATATACATTGAAGGGATTCAAATGACATTTCCCCTCTACATGACAGGGCATCAAGATTGGGTAAAAAAAAAAAAAAAAAGTCAGGAGGACCATTTCAGTTTTCACTCTGCTTTAGTGGCTCATGTTGCCAAACGTAATTCACCAAAATTACCACTAAGTAACAGCGACACAGACTGAGGGTCTGGCAGTTGCCCTCTTCTCCCATTTTGAGATCCAGCTTTGGTCGCCACTACAACGAGGTGGCGCTCCGAGAGAACAACCACTGACTGAATAACTGACCGGGAAAACCGAACCTGTCTCTGAAGATACAAAATATAAATATTCTTCCCCACCAGGCGTGAACGGGAAAGTTCGCATCCTGCCGGACGGGCTGAGCTGTGGTGACAAAAAGAAACCAAGGGGAAAAAAAGGGCACCTATTCGTATTTGCAGCTGAAACTCACATCATCACACTACCCACCACCGACACTTAGGGCGGTGTAGCTGCTCAGACTTGGAAATCGGCGTGGTGTCCATCCAACCAGAGCCCCCCCCTGAAACAAAACAGCGTTGTACGTCTGCAACTAACAATAAACTTAAGCAGCCCAGTAAAGTGTTTTTCAAGTGGCTGGAAAACCATTTGAATGTCGGGGAAAAAGTGAAAAATGTCCGTCACAAGTTCCCCCGAGTCCAAAGGGGTGTCTCCAAATGTCTCGTTTTTCCCGAACCGTCCAAATCTACTAAACCGATAATGTTGCAAAACAGAGAAGAGCAACATTTGAGAAGCTGCAACCAGGGAACGGGCTGGTGTTTCTGCTTGATAAACGACTTCAACATTTATCAAAATGGTTCTGGATGAATCTTCCGTCGATCGACTGATGGACAGAATTGGGTGTTTCAGCAATGAACTCATGCTCGGTGTCAGCTACAGCTGAAAGCTTTGACTCGCAGCTTGCACTTTGCATTTCCGATGCAAACTGTCTACAGGTCCACTAGAGGCGCCATCGCGTCTGCTGACTGTTAGATAAAGGCCTAAAGTGACCAAAGTGAGACACGCAGAAACGTTCGTAAAAGCTCTGCTGTAAGTGGAAGCCCCGGACACGCGAAGAGGGGCACGAGTTCTTGACGCCGATCAGGGCCAACCTCAGTGATCAATGCGCCCGTGTTCGTTCCCAGGATGAGATGGATAGAGATGAGCTGCGTTAAGGCCTGTCACAACCAGCGGGAACCAGTGGGATGATGTTTGGAAAGCCAGCCCTGAAGCTGAGTCCGAGCGCCTTCAAAGATCTTATCTATTTCATTTTTTCTGGCTAAAAATATGATATGACCATCATCCAAAGACGCAGCTCAGAAACTAATGAACTGATCTTTCTGTGAAGATCTAAAAGTCAAAGGCAGCTGGACTCGTAAACGCGTGAAGATGTTTTGCTCCGCATCTGAAAAGCTTCTTGGGAACCAGTGGCTCGTTTTGAGTTTGCTGTTTAATGTTTTTAATTCATCTCTGTTAACTGGATTATGTTTTTCAGCATATAACTGTTCTGTCGGCCATTCTCCAACCTCCCCTCTATTTCTCTTGAAACGAATCCCATCTCTTCTGCGATCTCTGCTCTGGCTGCCGGACACTGTCCCGCAGTGATAACGTCTCTCTAGGGGGACAGAGGTGAACGCCGCGTATGAAGCCAATGGCAGAAACTCGGGTTGATCCAGTGAAATCGAAACCACAAAAGAAAAAAAATCCAGTGTTACCGCGAAGCAGCCCTGCTCAGAAGTCTAATGTGAGCGGAGATATTAAAAGGATAACTACCTGGAGGCAGACCGACATATCACAACCCCCCCCTTCCCTGAAGGTGGGTCGATAAGGGGTCAACCTGCACCTTAATCCTTAGCATAAATCAATACAGCAGCTGTCCAGTGAAAAACATGCATTTCCGTTTTTGCTTTTTAGCTTTTTCCACGTCAGTTGAAGGATTTTTTACGTTGATTCGTCGAATGCTGAGAAAATTCTGCCCATTCAACCTGATGAAAAAACAAAAAAAAGCTAAAAACGTCTGAACGAGTTAGATGAACGGGTTTTTTTGGGGGGGTCAAAGTTTGGAGACAGGTACGTTTCTGTCCATCACATCATCCACCAATCAGTGACCTCGTTACTCTGAACGAGCTTTTAAAAGAAGAGCCTTCAGCTGAGAAAGGCAGGGACTTCACTGCATTAAGGAAACAGAGGAAGGTTCAAATTATACGTATTTATATTTATTTATATGTGACTCCTCCACCAGCTGCAGACCAGCAGGCCTGCTGCCTGTCACGGTAACCGTGGCAACGGAGGCGCACACGCACCTTCTCTAAACTCACATCCCGAGTGCACACGGGACACCGGACACACTCTTGACAGCTCTCTCACGTACGCACACGCACACACGCACACGCACACGCACACACACACACACACACACACACACACACACACACACACACACAGAGCAGTCCAGCTACAAAGAAACCGGTTCTCGCACTGTACAGAGTCTAGATTCCCACCCTCGCAGTCTCACGTCAGGCTGCATGTCAGGTGCGTCACAGAGAGGCAACGTGGGACTTTCGGTCTCCGTGACATTTGAAACCCGTTTCCGCGCACTAAAGCAGCGCGCGACACGGCCACACAAACCGGAAACGCGCTCAAAGCGAGTTGGGACCGTGGGTGAAGCGGGTCGGGAGGCGGTGAGCGTGATCCAGGCGACGCCTGCACGGGGACTGACTTACCGGCTGCTGGACGAGCTCATCGCGGAAGAACGTGGAAAACGTTGGCGGGGAAGAGAAGCACGTCGATCACTCTTCCACGCTTCCGGCGACTCAGGTGAGGTTTCGGGTGCCAATCGTCCGGTGGCAGCTGAGAGGTAAAACTCACCTGCTGAGGAGATTCACCTTCGACCTGCAGCAGGAAAAACAGCGACTGAGGAGCAGCGGGTGACGCGAACCTACCTGCTGCAGGTAGTTCACAAGCCACGCCCCCTTCTAACCTGTCCCCGCGCGCGCGCGCACACACACACCTGCAGCTGCTCCAGCGCGTTTACCTGCCTACCTTTTTCTTTAGGAAACGCCTCCTAGCTCGCCTCCTCACACGGATTAAAGCCTGACGAAGTTTCATCTCTGCCGCTGATTTATTCTCCTGTGGGACGCGGACAAACGTCACCAAACCATGGACACACAAAGCTCCAGCTTCCGTCTCAGCAGCGTCGACACCTGGGCTCATTTTCTAATGAGAAAAGACACTGATCAAACCCACGTCCTGACGCGCGTCCTCATTAAGAGCTGATCACAACAGTAATAATTAGAAACCTCCTTCGTACATTTCAGGACAAAGTTACCAGGTGTTCGAAAAGGAAGAGTGAAGACACAAGAAAAAAAACTTTCAGGACGAAAAATAAATAAAATCATACAAATAGTGTAACAATAGAATAAAATACAGCACAATAAAATAAGCCAAGAGCGGAATAAACGAGTAAAACGGGCAACAGGCTTTAGAAGCGGAGAAATGAGATGTGAATAAAAGGCTTTTTTAAAGGGAGGTTCAGGAGATGCTGAGCCACATGAGCCCTTCGGTCTTCGGGGACAGACTGCAGGACCCAGGAGTCTCCACATCTCGAGCTCCCAGCTCCCTTCTCTTGAATTCTCTCCAGAAATGATAACGATTTGCATTCTCCATGTTTAATTCAGTCGTTAAACTCGTGTGTGTGATTTCGTTTTCCGGCTCGTCTGAAGCGTCTCGATCTCTCGGCATCTCCACGGCTTTAATTTCAGTTTTATTTATTCGCACAGCTCAACATCGCAAATCCCAATTTGGCCTCAAGGGGCCTTAAAATCCATACAGCACACGACGCCTTGTGTCCTTAGACCCCCAACCACCGTGCCGCTTCTCCCGTGCCGCACAGGAAGTGACCGATACCAACTCCGGCGTCACTCGCCTCAGAGCCAGCCTCTTACGTCATTTCCTGCCGAAGGCTTTTCGAATAGGACGCTTACGTAACCGTCCCACGACGCCAGGCCTCGTCTACATGCCGCGTGGAGGCGGCATGAGGCTTCAAACGGTTCCATGTCAAACTCCCTTCTGGCCTTAACTTAGCGACAGCAGCTAATTCCTCGATCACTTCCGGCCTCGTAGCTGTCACCGTTGTCCTGCCGCTGAGTCGTCTCCGTCTCGGTGACTTTGCGGAGCCCGGCGCTTACGGTCCGGGTTTTGGCTTCTCTCTAGAACTCAGTTTGCCTGTTGCCCCACTAGCACACGAGCATCCGGGCCGAGCGCCAGCCCCCCCCCCCCACTGCGAGCATGTCGCTCATTTGACACGATCAGGGCTCCTGTCTCCTGGCTCCCGATACAAGGCTGAGTAGAACCAGCCGGGACGGATCAACTGAACTTCATGTGTGAAATGCTCCTTTAGGGCCTATAGATATGTAAACGTGTATTTGTGTGGGTGTGTGACGTGTCGTATTTCACATTCATATCGGGAAAATTCTCCTCTGTCTGATTTTCCAACGGGTGTCGATGTACAGATCTCAAAGACGATTCTCGTATTTTCCGTTGTTATTGTACCTCATTCGTTCTGTTTCATTTAATCATCATTTCATAAAAACTGTCCCGTGTTTTAAATTCGGGTGTGTGTTTACATTTGAGTGACGGATCGAGCCTCTCCAGGACGCACCCGTCCCGCAGTGAGACCGCGGCAGCAGCGGTGTGACAGCTGGAAGCGTCAGGCAGTGTTTTGAGATTTGAAGCTCAACCCAGGGAATCGCCGCAGCCGTTGAGACCATCCCAAATCTCCCCGTAGCTGTTTGAGTGATACTGTGTTAACTTGTATTTATAAAAAGAACAAACCTGCTGCCAGAAACTCACTCGAGCCGTCCGCTCCTGTTGCCTTCAACCGGGGCATCTCGAGAGGTCTGTCCGTCCCCATGCTGATTTTAAGAGGGTTACACTTGCTCCTAAATTATATCTAGATTGTTGCGATTGTCTGAATTCAGAGTTCAAACCAAAAGACAATTTCAAGCCTTCAGTTAATTCAACAGTACTGATATTTTACGCGGCAGACATTCCGACGTGTGGCAGGTGTGATCAATAAAAAGTTCATTCAGCCTGTGGCACAAATCTACAAGACGCAGACGGATGCGTTTTGTGAGCGTGCGTCTTCGTCTGTTTGCATTCTCTGTTCTCGGTGGGCTGAGGCCAGCGCTTTTCTCCCCGACTTCGCGGACGTACAGAATATGATGATCACATTTCCAGTCACACAACAGACGTAATAGGTGGACTGATTTACCGGGGAAATGTCAGCAAATCAGCACTTTATTGGACACGATCACTCGTCATTTTCTGCTTTCGCGAGATGAATATTTGAGAAATGTAACAATAGTATTGTTCCTTGGATGTTACTTGTTATCACCACATTTGTTAGTCTGCCGGAGTTGTCCTCTGTAGGAGGACGGGGCAGATATTCCCGAGGTGCTCGGCCCGACGTTTCGCCAGCCAGCTGGGCGGCTGCCTGCGGTGTTCTCCAGGACCGTCCGCTGTAGTGACCCATACGCGCCGGAGGATGACCAGCACAGCCACGCCTGGTTCACCGCCGACGAATGATTTTAACTTAATGAGAACGTTCCACGCTCCGAACCACACGATGTCGGCCCAAACGCTTCAACCAGCTGCGGGTCTACGAGGATGTCCCCCGCAGAGGGCCGCTTCTTTGCCGGGTCCAAGCAGACATGAACTGCAATGGTTCCTTGGAGACTTTCTGTAAAGTTTAAAACTGCATCTACATGAGATAAAAGTTTTGTTCGTTGGTTCTTTCCGGCTTTTTTTCGGTTGTGGATTCATTCTTCTGACGGTGTCCTGTTGATTCACCTCAGTTGGATCTTGGTAACCACCGTCTTAAGTGGAAGTGTTCCTAAAATGGCCTAAAGACATCCGACGGCTCACGACCGTCCCTCGGGCCTTAAGATGGTGCACGTGGTGTTTTCGACAGTCGATTAACCTCACTTGGGTCCGAGTGGCCAAAGAGCTAAGTAGGCGCACTTCTGATGTGGCGCTGTCTTTGGTGTCTCGGTAGGTTAATTCAGTGGACTTGGTTTAAGCGGTTATTGAGCTGAGTGGAAGCAGTTCTTGGACGGCGAGGGAAAGCTTCGGAGTCACTGTGGCGCTGCAGAGGATTAGCCGATGGCGGCGTAATGACAGATGCATCTCTTGGCCTCGGTGAAGACGTTCCGCATGGTTCACTGAGCTAAGACCGGTGACAGCAGGCTCGGGAGGGGGAGAGCCTACGACAGCATTAGCCCCGCCGTCTGCCTCGGAGGAAAACACACATACGACTGGCTGAGTTAAACCTGAGCGGGTGGAGCTAGAGAAGAGCAGCAAAGCTTGGTGAAAAGGGCCCAGACGGGTGGAAATAAATGTCTACCTCACTGCACTACCCAGCATTCGTTAGTTGGACACAGGGTGCGGCTTCTAGTGTCGGAAATACGGCGTTTTCACTCGCGGTGAGAAAAGTCTGGGGCAAAACCTGACAAAACCCGGTGTAAAATCTCCAATCCAGTGCCGAAGTCTTACCTGATCCGGAACAAAATACGACACCGTCTTTGACTTCACGGGTTTTGCACCGACGTCACCTTCTCTATTCGTGATCTTCGTTATGTCACACGGGCAGTTTGTGCTGCTTTTAATTCTGCTTAAGACTTTCAAAGGTGCGACACCAGGTTTTAAATCGAGCATCCCGGTCCTGGACCCCGCGATGAGGCATTGCAACTGCTCCGGGCTTTTGAGATACTATAATGTTACTTAGATGACGTTGTGCAGGTACTGATGGTGGGTAACCTGGGCAAAATTATTGCTGAAGGAACAATTAGCAAAATCTCAGTCTAGGTGCGATAGGTAATAATTGATCAGTTGTGTTATTCACAACCTTAATGGTTTGAGAAGGAGACAAAAGCTCAGATTGTGTGTTTCACTTTATTGTATTTCAACTCATACTAGAACAACAGGTTTGAACTTCTATCTTTGTGAGGACACTCATTGACATAATGCATTCCCTAGTCCCTTACCCTAGCCTAAACCTAAACCTGAATCTAACCTGAACCCTAAAACCAGGTCTGAACCCTCCATCAGCCCTTTGAGGGTGTGAGGACTGGCGGAAACGTCCTCACTCCAGTGGTCCTCACAAATGTGTGTACGTACACACACACACACACACACACACACACACACACACACACACACACACACACACACACACACACACACACACTGACCTCCTCACCTTTCCGCCTCAATGCCCAAACGGCCTTTTGTTCTCTAAACTGACCAATGACGTGGCCTCTGATTGCCTGTCAGCCAATCACAGCTCCTATTGTGACGCAAACCAGCCAATCAGAGCACCATATGTAACCCCCCAAACCGACCAATCAGCCGACAGTACCACTTAACACCTTCACGCCACGACCACGCACACACAAACACACACAATCACACGCACACACACACCCTGCATAATAATTGAACTCCTCTCCCTTCACTCTTTTGTTTAAATGTACGTGCACATGAGCTGCACATTTTGTAAACTGTGTGTGTGTGTGTCCGTGTGTGTGTCCGTGTGTGTGTGAGAGAGCGAGAGAGAGAGAACCCCTCTGCATTTCCTGACCTTCACTGCTACATCAGTTCCGACCTTTTCATTAGCGCTGAGAGCGAGCGTCAGGAAATTCTGTCCGACACACTAAGGAGAGAGAAATGACCCAAAAAAGGCTCAGATGCTCTGTTTGCGTTATGCTTGTTGTTTAGATGTGACATTTTCCAGCATTTCCCCCGAGCGGGCGTCATCTTGAAAGTGTAAAAGGTAAACAAAAATCCCCGACCCGGCCGCCGCTCGTATTCGTAACACCGTGAAGTTTCGGTGTTTTCTCACCAAAGCGCTGTGATATTCTCTCTTTTCACCAACACCTAGCATTATTGTTCAACATCTAAGAACGTGGAAACGAAAAACCTCCGTCAGCTTCGGGAAAGCCGAGGCTCTGTGGTGTAATGGGGCAGCGCACCGGACTCCTGGCTGAGCGCCGGAGAAACGATTCGAAGGTTTCTGGGCTTTGAGTCCCAGCAGAGTCGATCTCTGTGAGTCAGCTGTAAGAGAGAAGTTTTACCACTTCAGTCCTCTAGAGGACAAAACCCTGAGCGGCGGAGGCGAAGCGCCCCCTCTGGGTGTCGCCCAGCGGGCTTAGCCTGTGCCTCCTCATATGGTCAGAGGACTAACGCTCCAGAAGAAGGAGGGGTGGGCCAGTCGTGCTCCGCAGCCAAGCGTTTACTATTTGCTTTCCATCGGCCAGCGGTCACAGAAACGGCCTTTCCTGGTCCAAAATGGTTTGAACCTGATCCGAAACAGGCGATGAAAAACCGAAACCGACTCGCATAAATTCATTTTCAAAAAAAAGAAAAGAAAAAAAGACATGATCGTACGGGGACCTGAGGACACTCAGACCCAGCCTGACCAGGACCCGAGCATGATTAGACGCGATCCAGGCTGCGGACCGTGGACCTGAAAGGACCCAAAGCATAACCTCCCGTGGATTTATCGTACTTTTGAAGGCAGCATACGTACTAAACGGACCTTAAAGCATAAGTCTGGTGATGTACTGTGTTTACTCTCATCAAGAACGTGTGCAAACCCAGACCGACAACGAACGTATCCTGCCAACAGGTAACTGTGTGTGTATCAAAGCCACGGAGCTGCGCTGTTTCCAGAAACCATTAAAACACACCAGTGGGCCAGTGGTTTCTCCGGGTGACGTGTTCCTTCACCACCATCAACACACACACACTGGAGTTTATTTTGACTCAGTCCCACACACACACACACACACACACCGTCCTGCTGCCACAAATACTCACTACAGCACAGAACGTGGATTAATCCGCCGCTGAAAATAGTCCCCAACAGATTCAATATTTCCTCCTGTTGGAGTCACATTTGCTAAAAACTACAGTGTCCAGCGGTTTTAGAAAATTACTTTGCTTTCTTTTATTATTGAAACTTTACTGTATATTTGTAACATGTTTTTAAAGATTCACTTCTGTAGAAACCACTGGGCTTGGAGGTCAGTGCCACGGACAGGTAAGGAGCTGAGAGACCGACGGACACATGTATGTTTCTTAACAAGAGAAGAAAGAAACATAAAGTCACGTAATCCTGTAGAAAAGTTTTTTAAAAGACGCAAGTTGTTCAAAAAGTCCAGGACACTTTAGTCCCATCCTGTCTGTGTGTGTGTCTCTCTCTCCCCTGGTGGAAGCACAGTTCAGCATTCAGCTCCATAGACCCCGGGGTGTGTGTGTGTGTGTGTGTGTGTGTGTGTGTGTGTGTGTGTGTGTGTGTGTGTGTGTGTGGGTGTGTGTGTGGGTGGGAGGGGGGTCGTGTGATTCATCAGAAGTAATAAAGACAGGCGGATCTATCGCAGGAAGACAAGTCCTGCAGAGTTGAGTTAAATCAAGTGCGCCAGAAGAGAGATCACATTATTCAGAGAGAGACTTCGGTGACGCCTCAGGTGGCGAACAGCATGGCGGGGCGGGGGGCCGTGAGTCGTGTGTGTGTGTCGGTGTGTGTGTGTGTGCGTGCGCCTGCGAACGAATGTGCGGTGTGTGTCCCGTGGGCTATGCAGAGCAGTGAAGGTCTGACAGTTGTCTAATGACTGTCTAGTGTGTGAGTGAGTGTGTGTGTGTGTCAGACAAAGAGCCGAGGGTTGAGCGTCTTCCCATTGTTTTAAAATTCTATTATGATATTATTGGTTGAAACAGGTGTGAAGAGGGCGAGACAGGAGACGGCGAAGAGAGAGAGAGAGAGAGAGAGAGAGAGGGAAGAGTCACACTGAGGACGGATGCTGGGCTGGAAAGAGAGAGAGGGGACGGCCTGAGTGAAGGATAAGTCCATGAAAAGATAAGAGGAGCAGAGAGGGAGAGGATTGGGAGACATTAGTGGTTTTACTGGCCGTCTGTCCGCCCAGCTGTCTGCATCGCCTCCCGCTGGTCAGAGCACAGCACTGCAGCTGAACCGGGGTCAGAGAGAGAGAGAGAGAGAGAGAGAGAGAGAGAGAGAGAGACAGACAGACAGACAGAGAGAGAGACAGACAGACAGACACAGACAGAGAGAGAGAGACAGACAGACACAGAGAGAGAGAGAGAGAGAGAGAGAGAGACAGACACAGACAGACACAGAGAGAGAGACAGACAGACAGAGAGAGAGACAGACAGACAGACAGAGAGAGAGAGAGAGGGAGAGACAGACACAGACAGAGACAGAGAGAGAGACAGACAGACACAGACAAGAGAGAGAGACATCACCTGCTACAAAGAAGAGGAGGAGAAGAGAGAACGGGGATGTTGAGCTGAGTCTTAAAAATGTAAAACATTTCAAGCAAACTGTTCAAGTTTTTGTTGAAAATGCCACTTTCACATATTTCAGTGAGCCTCGTGTTTGGGCACTGGGGGGAGGGGCTGAAGGCCTTCTGCTAAAATAAGTGATGGATGCAGGGTCGTCCTGCAGAAAAACGGAACCCGGCTCAACCTTTTGCCCCGGGACAAATCAGCGTCACCCAGTAATGTTCTGCAGCTGCAGCCGCCAGCCAAACGTCTGCGAGCGCCAAGTCTTGGTAGACGGCTTTGAGCCGGCGCTGGTGTGGACGGAGTAAAGTTTCATGTTCTTCATCTCCTTCGCTGCACTTTTCCCAGCAGCAGTATGTTGGTTTTTTTGTTCTTTTTTTTGGTGAATGTACACGAGGAAACATTTGACTGTTTTCTCCCTGGAGAGAACCAAGACACACACGCATAAACATATGACTATTATTTAGGATTCGGCGGGGAGAAGAGAAGTTTGTGTGTCTGCGGTCAACTCCATCCACCTGCATCACAGAGCTCATTATCGTGATCCCGAAGCCAAACCACGGCAACGGAAGAATACGGAGCTTTAAGTCTGCATGTGATTAATTTGGAAACATATTCAGCTCTACACAGAGTCAATATTTTCCAACCCGCCCCCCCCCGGCGTTGTGCCTGCAGCTTTGTGAGATGAGTCGAACACCGAGCAGAGACACGGGGAGAGTTGTCGGTCTGGTGCCAGCCGCCGTCTCGGTCTGAGGACGGTTCATTCAAAAACTAAACTCCCAGTAGTTTCCCTCCTTCTCCTCTAAGATCCAGATCGGCTGATCCGACCGGTGGACAGATGGAGAGAGACAGAGAGAGGGTGAGTGTCTTCTCTTTTTATT
The DNA here is from genome assembly GCF_016859285.1 of Xiphias gladius. Lineage (NCBI taxonomy): Eukaryota > Metazoa > Chordata > Actinopteri > Istiophoriformes > Xiphiidae > Xiphias > Xiphias gladius. The sequence continues at coordinate 28,179,682 of NC_053406.1, read as the reverse complement.
GGCCGAGCCTTATCAATAAATAATCATTTTTACTCATAATGTTACTCATACTATTATTTCCTCTCTCCTCCAGTTTCCGTCTCTTTCTCTCTCCCGTCCTCACAGGATTCGGTTCATCGCTGGGTTGCAGCCTAGAAACGTCAGTCTGGACAAGACTCAAACCTGCGTCTCTCCCGCCCTCCCCCTTGTTCCTCCTTCTGTCCCTCCTTTGTGTTTTTTACACCTGGTCGCATCACTGAAGTCGGACCGCTTGGCTCATCCGGTGCAGAGACGGACCGGCAGCGGCGGACGGACAGCGGCTGACGAAGCCCGACCATTTGACGCGGCCTTTTGAGGGCAGGTCCACCGCTCAGACATTCATGTTCCCCTCAGGTTGACTCGTATTTAACTCCGGTGATTCCTTTACTTTTAACTCGTCAAATTATCATTTCAAACTTTCCGTTTGTCTGCTACGAATGAAACCAAACACCTGCGGAACTAAGGACATTCCCCTCAGCTGCACTCTGTGTTTACCACTGTGCACAGCCTCGGAGGATCACTAGCAAGGCTGCTACTCCTCTTTCTGGTTCTGTGCTGAAACAAGATTCGAAGCTCTGGGCCAGTGAAAACAGAAAACTCAGTGACACCTGGTGGCTTCTGTAGAAATGATTGTAGCAATTTAAAACTGGGCAAAAGCTCCGGTGCAACACCTTGTTGATTTTATAGTTTCATTCAGGTTTGTGTGCAATAAAAGTCCCAGAAGGCTATGGGTTGTTTATTTTAATCTATTATACTCTTGTCCAGTGCTGCAGTACATGCACATAGTATTGTGCAATATTGTACAGTAAAATAATTCATAAATGTGTTGCCCAAGAGTGTAAAAAATAAAAAAAATATGTATGCATATATTCCATTTTTTTTACATGAAATATTAAGTTATTTTATTAGTGTAGTTTAGGCAAAGTGTCCACTGTGGGCTCCAGTGTTTTTTCTTCATGCTCATTATATTACTTTTACTACCTGTTACTCCTTGGCAGTGGTGTGCGGTGACTCCTACAGCCAGGCACTTGCCCGGAGCTGGCTTCAGCCACTCACCCGTCGAAGGTCCCAGGGTTATCCACAGCGCACAGCCCCCGTCGACGGGACGCGACCGCGCCCATGAAAAGGACAGACGCGATAGCAGCAACGGCTAGTTAGCCAACCTAGCCTGCAGAGGCAGTGGCCTACTGCGGCCACCAGAGGGCAGTCAATGACAAGACGAATGCAAAGAGGCCGCATCAGATCCTTTATGGGGCAGAACGCCATTGAACGCTGAGACGTAGGGAGACGCGTCGCTTCCACTTCGGTGTTGTTCTAACTGGTTAGCTAACTTCGGCTTTGACTGGCACCGCTTGCCTCGCTGGCTGCGACGGCTCGCCGCTGCTAAAATGTTCCAGTACTTATGATCGTCTCTTTTCTGCCGTACTTCTCGGTTCTTCTTCTCTCTTTTTAATCCCGGCAGGGTCACGGTGAGAATCACTTGAGGGCGCGGCTGAGCTGAAAAACTTCCAGGACCGTGAGGCGCTTCCTGAAGCAGCGGTGATGTTTCATCAGTTACCTGGAAGGCGTCTCCTGACAAAAGCTCTGACACGGCGTCCTGAAGCGAGCTTGGGTGTCTCCGTACGGTCCACCGGTCGCCACTGACCATCACTGAGGACCATCCGACACAGTCACCCAACAGTAGGCTACTAAAACTACACCAAAACAAAATAAAACAAAAGAAGACAAAACCAAAAAAAAGAAAGAAAAACACCAGCACTGAGGCCTAAAGAAAAAAAAAGACGCGCTGGACAGTGTGGAAGCCCAAAGATATACTATATAACACTGACACCAACCAGTAAAGGGACTTTATAGTTTTGAAACGCAGCCAGTAAACCTGCAGAGTATGTGGATCGAGCCCGGAGGCCAGCGGACAGAGTATTGACACCCAGCCAAAAGCAAGTGAAATGTCTTGACATTAAAATGCTGCACAGGGCTGACACAGAATTGAAACCCTGCCAAGAGACGCACTGGACAGGGGTGTTAAAACCCAGCCGACACAGCGCGCGAGCGGACGTGGAAGGAGAGACGAACAGTCGCCAAAAGACACAGCCGAGGGAGGATTGAGACGTGTCCGGAAAGCCCTGCGAGTGAACTCCCTCTGTGCTTAGTAATCAGCTACAGAACAGAGAGCGAGTCAGACAGATAGTGAACCAGCCAGACAGAGAGAGCGAGAGAGAGAGGGGGCGGGGTGCTGGATGTCTGGAGTCCGGCTCAGGGAGCAGGCTGGGCCTTCGTGACGTTTTGCTGATTCATGCTGAGAGAGACGAGGCAGCGAGGGGCGAACTGAGAGTCTGACAGAATCATCAGAAGGGTTTTAATCCAACACACACACACACACACACACACACACCTGGACGACTCCACAGCTGGAGCAGAAATATAAACCTACGAGACGAATCCGAATCTTTGAGCGTCTCAGAGCCGCACAGTCGCCGTGCAGCGTGGAAGCACCGGTCCAGCCAGAGAGCACGACAGCAGTGCAGCTGAACTCGTCTGTTATCTCACTGGAGTCAAATGTCACTTTCACCATCTACTTTTTTTTTTTACCCCTGGTCTTGCAGACACTGCTTCGCCTGGTGGGTGCTGTGTAAAAAAAAAAAAAAAAAAAAAAATCCCTCACCAGGATCAGCTGAGCCGAAAAAACCCCGACCATGCCGTTAAAGGTGCAGTCACCCTGGATTTCGTTCCTCGCTCACTCAGTGAGAAATAAGGAGAGAAAGAAAAGCTCTGTATTCTTGTTTATATAACTGAACGTCAGAATAATACAGGCAGCAGAGAAGTGTGGAAGGCCAAAGAGGCCAAAGAGGCTAAAACAGGCCAAAGAGGCCAAAGAGGCTAAAAGGCCAAAGAGGCCGAGAGGGCAGAGAGGCCAAAGAGGCCGAGAGGGCAAAGAGGCTAAAACAGGCCAAAGAGGCTACAACAGGCCAAATAGGCCACAGAGACTGAGAGGGCAAAGAGGCTAAAGAGGCCAAAGAGGCCAAAGAGACCAAAAGGGCAAAGAGGCTAAAACAGTCCAAAGAGGCCAAAGAGTCCAGAGACCGAAAGGGGAAAGAGGCCAAAAAGGGCAAAGAGTCCAAAGAGGCCAAAGAGGCTAAAACAGGCCAAAGAGGCCAAAGAGGCCAAAGAGACCGAAAAGGCAAAGAGGCTAAAACAGTCCAAAGAGGCCAAAGAGTCCAGAGACCGAAAGGGGAAAGAGGCCAAAAAGGGCGAAGAGGCCAAAGAGGCCGAGAGGGCAAAGAGGCCAAAGAGGCCAAAGAGGCCAAAGAGACCGAAAAGGCAAAGAGGCTAAAGAGGCCAAAGAGGCCAAAGAGGCCAAAGAGGCTAAAACAGGCCAAAGAGGCCAAAGAGGCTAAAACAGGCCAAAGAGGCCAAAGAGGCCAAAGAGGCTAAAGAGGCTAAAGAGTCCAAAGAGTCCAAAGAGTCCGAAAAGGCAAAGAGGCCAAAAAGGGCAAAGAGGCCAAAGAGGCCAAAAAGGCCAAAGAGGCCAAAAAGGGCAAAGAGTCCAAAGAGGCCAAAGAGGCTAAAAGAGGCCAAAGAGGCCAAAGAGGCCAAAGAGGCTAAAAGAGGCCAAAGAGGCCAAAGAGACCAAAAGGGCAAAGAGGCCAAAGAGGCTAAAACAGGCCAAAAATGTCAAAGAGGCCAAAATGGCCAAAGAGGTCAAAACCAGGTGATATGGACATCTGAAGGAGGCACGCTGCTTGGCTACCGTGAGGAACAATGATACCGACTCTGAATTGTGCTGCATTTCTAACTTTATAACTACTCCCCCCTGCAGTTTACGTTTGCAAACCTGCCCACGCTTTTTTCCCCTTCCTGTCTACTTTTTCGCCTCAGCACCTGAGTGAATTCTCACCAGGTGAAATCCGGCCTTGCTGCGGCTCAAACCTCACATTAACTCAAGTGTTTGAGGTAAATAAGTCGCTGCTTTTTCCTTTTCATGGCTCCCACCGTCTCCAGCCCCTAACAACGAACGACGTTGAAACTTCCAAAATTTTAATTCAGTTACATTCACGGGTAAATTTCACTTCAGTGTCTTTAGGTTCAAATTACGGGGAAAACGGAGACAGTGTTCAAGTGGAGCACGTCCAGCTGTTGTGGGCGTAACACAGCCTCACTCAGCTGGACGTGCAAAAATGTGAAATAAAATAAAAAACAAAAAAACAAAAGTTTCACTACAGGCAAGAAGAAAATTCAATATATAGAAAGAATAAAGTTTCCAGTAGTAACTGAATAATGAATAAAGATCCATGGAAATTCTTATTTCTCCACATAATTACTACAGGACCAGACTCTTTCACACTTCCGGAAACTCTTAAGACGTTACGAACCCGTAAACGAGTTTTTAACCAGATATAAAACCTGACTTCTAATCTCTAAGTTACCCGAATGCATCATTTGTTAGAAACACAGGCCAACTTTTGAAAGGTTGGAGTCCCCGGTCTCCTGACATTCGGCCTGCGATGTGATGCTTAACGGCCCGACTCTCCCTACGACCTGCGACCGCGTTTGTGCATTGCTGGATAAAAGCCACCTGACGTGCGCGATACCGAAACGTGAAAACGTTCAGCTCCTGCTGCTCCTTAATCTTCGGCCCGGGGACGTTTGAGAAGTCGCCGCCGTTTCTTTCTTCTTTTCTTATTCCTATCGCTCCTTTCAAGTCTGTCGACGATCGATCAGATCAGAGAGGGTTTTAAAGACGGGTCGCCGATTGATCTGCTGCTAATCAGCTATTGATCTTCCCTTCAGAGGGCAGACCTCACGCTCTCCGGAAACCAGGGGCTGGAAAACACATGCTGTCTACATTTCATGCTTTACGGTGGGTTCGCCGCCTTCTGAAGTCTCCTTCCGTCCTCAGACAGTTCCGAGTTTTAACGGGTGAAAAGATTCGATTCATCCCTTGTTTGTAAAACTGATGTGAGTGAATAAATGAGAGAAGTCCAGGCCCGTTTGTGTGATTCGTTTCAAACTGTAGAATTCAAGGTTCGGGATTAGAAGACAATGAGAGCACGTGAGAGAGCGTTTTGTCCTCGTGCCGAACTTGGTCCTGCCGCAGGTAAGTCCCTCCTGTCCCTCCGGTCCCTCCTGTCCCTCGCGCCACCGCTGTGGCGATTCAATCCAACACCGTCCTCCCCCGTGGACGGAAAGGCCGGTTGTTTTTACTATTTTATACAGTTTCGTTCCCCTTCAGCTGCGCGGACGTTAAAACCCTCCCCCGAGTCTCCGGGTCCGGTTCCCTGCGCTCATGTCCTCGCACTCTTTGTCTCGCTGGGCTGTGACGCGATGCGCAGACGCGCTGGCTCCTCCGGCGCGGGCCCGCCGGTCTGTGGACGAGTTGCGCCGGATCGTCGCCCCTGCGGTTTCCCCGTGTGTGGGAACGTGGGTCCCCGCCGTGGTCACCGCGTCGCACTCGCTTCATTTTCGCGGTTCAGTGGTTTTTGCCGCTGGGGGGGGGGGGCGTCGCGGATAACGTGGCCCCTGAAGTTCCAGGTGGAGTCACACGCCGACAGGTGTCTGTGCAGTGAACACAGCCTGGAGTGTGGCGACACCTGCAGGCCACCGACACACACTGCAGCCCCCCACCACCAGAAACAGGTCAAACACTCCTCCACCTGGCGGGAAACGTGTCCCTCGCACTCTGCTTATGTCACCGTGTTTCACGGCTGCAGATCAATAGGAGACGGGGTCCGCGCGGGTCCAGCAGATGTTCCTCTGCAGATGTTCTGCGGTGTGGTTGGATGCTTTAGTTGCTCAAACGTTCGTTTAACGTTATAACGACAACGGATCTCTGTCCTTTGGCCAAGTCTCGTGTCACAGCAGAAGAAAATCAACCAGGTTCATTTGAACTTGTTTCCGATACAGATGTTCACAACTTGGAATAAAGTTTCCTTGTATTTTTTACTTAATGTTTTATTTGACCTGCTTTGTCTCTAAAAAAAAAACAAGTAAGGAAAAATAACTAAATGGTCCTACGGAATTCAAAAAGGAGTGAATGGTACCTTCACCAAAAAAGTGAAAAATTAAAAAACGAACTAAAAAAAAGAAAGATAAAAACAGAAGCCAAAGGTCTAAAGGGAAAGTGTGCTACATGAATTAAGACCTGGACTTGGACCTGGTCCAGAGTCTCTGCATCGAGAACTAGAACATCAGAAGGACAATTAAGCTGTTTGAAGAAAAGTGAAACAGTTTAACGGGAGATTGAATGGACAGAAACACTTTACACATCCAGTCACATCATCACATCATCCTGAAGTTCAAAGACCCGGAGGGTTCACGGGTCCAATCAAAGTCCGGATCCTGAGTGAACCTCCACCATCAAACGCTCTGATGGACTGCATTCACGAGTCTCATTAACATATTAAAGAGCTGTCCGGTGTTTGATGGCGACTTCAGACTTCTGGTTCTGTTTAAAACTGGACCCTGGAGGACTCCCGGAGCTCAGAGGCCACTGGAGCAGCTATCTGGAAACTTTCTGGTCCCTGGAACTGAATCATGGACGGAAGCAGGGTGTCCGACTTCAGCATCGAGCGCATCCTCTCCCCGCAGCTCGGACACAAGCCGCCGGCGACGGAGCTCCCACCGGACGGGTGTCTCCAGGGGATCCCCGGCGGATTCGGTCTGGACTCCGGGCAACTCAGACCCCCTGCGCCGGTCCCAGTGCCGGTCCCGGCGCCAGGCTGCCTGCAGTACCAGGGGATGGGCTTCGGGGAGGCGTTTTACCCGTACGGGGCCGGTTTCCATCGCGCAGACTTCGGCGGCGTTTACCCAAACTCCGGAGTCTACGTGCACCTGGACTCTGCAGGTCTGTAGACTCTTTCTGGGCTGAACTCGGAATGTTTGTCCAACTTTGTTTTCCTTTGTCTTTTTTGTCTCAGTTTAGATGTTGAGCCTTTTAACGAGGCCAGATTCATCAGTCTCAGTGTCCGCTTTTAACCTGCTTAGATGTAGGATGAAATCAGACAAAACGCGCTTGGATTTCTTTGATTTATTGTTACAAGTCGATGAGACGCGTAAAGTCCGGTCCACGGTGATGATGTAACGGGGCCGGTGTCGTTCTTTGCCCGTAGTCCTTCTGTTTCTCACTTGACTCGACCGTTAAATCTTCTTCTATCACCACATGTGTGTAAATGTATAAATGTTTTGTTTTTTTGTTTTTTTTCCACAGCAGATTCTCAGGCGTTGCCGGGTTACCATGGCTACCAGCAGGCCGCGGCGTCCGCGCAGTCGCATCCGCGCCAGAAGGCCCGGATGAGGACGGTGTTCACGGACAGTCAGGCCAAGCAGCTGGAGGCGCTGTTCGAGCTCACCGACTACCCGCCGGCGGAGTCGCGGGCCGACGTGGCGAGGAGCACCGGGCTGAGCGAGGAGACGGTCCGGGTGAGTCCGACACGATGCTTCCCTTTGCCGCTCTCGAATGTGGCAACTCAAGTCTGTTTATTGGGCGGGAGACTGAAACAGCAAAAACGTTTTAATGTGATTTAATTAAGATGATTTGACCTGCGACCCAAAAGCCTTTCTGTGTTGGAGTGGACTCCTACAGACCAGTTGATTCAGTTTTCCTCATTTCTCAACCACTATGCTTTCCAACTTCCTCTGAATAAGAATTAACTGAACCTGGTCCGCTTCATCCAAAACCTCCCCACCGGCAGGATGGGCTGATTGGCAGTGGGAGAGAAAGTCCTCACACTAGACTCAAAGCCCACTTTACCACGTGTGAGGATTGTTGACCCTCAACGAATCACGCTTCACTGTACTGCTCTGCTTCACATTACTGCTCTGCTTCACATTACTGCTCTGCTTCACTGTACTGCTCTGCTTCACTGTACTGCTCTGCTTCACATTACTGCTCTGCTTCACTGTACTGCTCTGCTTCACTGTACTGCTCTGCTTCACTGTACTGCTCTGCTTCACATTACTGCTCTGCTTCACTGTACTGCTCTGCTTCACTGTACTGCTCTGCTTCACAGTGCACGAGTATTGATTCGAAACTAAAACTCTCCTCCTCTCTGTCTCCCTTGTTTCCAGGTGTGGTTTAAGAACCGCAGGGCCAGGAGGAAGCGGCAGCGCAGCGGGTCAAAGGTCAAGTCCCCCTCCCCTCCCCCCTGCACCGGAGCAGAGAAGAGGCTCTTCACCTCCTTCCTCTGAGCAGCCCGCGCAGGGACGCTGTCTTCGCGTCTCCGGAAGCCAGGAACGTCAGAGGTCGGCCGTCTCCGTCCCGCTCAAGGGGAACTTCAGCAGGGTCCTCACCGGCCGGACTGTCCTGTCACCTGCTGACCAAAGCTGCTCTGATGAGATTACTGCTGATCCAACGTTACATTTTTGTCGTGATGATGCATTCAGGTGCTGCTGGGAAAGTCACACGGCCCAGACGTCAAACCCTGGGGACACTTGACTACGGAACATTTATAACTAGAGCTGTTTGGCCGAAGCTGCCGTTTAATCTCTACAGAGTCACTTCTAGTTTTCTCCTTTTAAATTATTTTGTATCTCTATGTAATTTATAGAAATCAGTGTATTAATGATATTGTGTGTAGGTTTTAAAGACGAGCACCATTTGTAACCTTGAGCAGTTTAATTAAAAATACATTCAGTTATCTTGACCTGAATTCTGTCCTGTGTTGCTTTATATTTTTAGTTCCGTCTTCACTAACTGCACTGGTTACCTTTCAGAAACACGTATACGAAAAGAATCACTACACCACAAGACGTACGATGCACCTTGCAGGGAAGCAGACTGAGAGAATCGGGGCGTGATCTACGCTTCGACCACTAGGCTTCAGTATTAGACCTGTTCTGGGTTTCTCTCAAGGCTTGAAAACAGGGCTGGGGTGTTACCAAGTACACTTATTCAAATACTGAATAGAATAATAATAATAATAATAATAATAATAATTATGAGGTAATTGTACTTAAAATTTTTATCTTAGTCTACTTTATATTAATTCACAGCATTTCATTATCTTATCTGGTGTTTACGTTGTCAAGAGATAAATATTCTCTGGTGAAGTAAAAGACCTGCTGGTGAATTCTGGAAAAATAACAGGTTCTAAATCTGGATTTTACATTTTCATGGGATGACTCTCTCCCTGACATCTGGATCGTGAATTGTGACTTCATGATTAGGTTACGGTTTGGTCAGGGCTTCACTTAGTCGAATGTTAAAGAAAAGATATTTTTTCCATCTACGTGGTCTGCAGCTTATTATAATTTGGTTTTAACTCGAAGAGAAAAGGAAGTAAACGGGGCCGTCACATCACCTCTGTCTCAAAGTCCGTGCTTGTTATTACAATTCTCTAACAGTTAAATGAAAAAAAAATGTTGTCCAGATGGGATGATTTCACGAATTCACAGCAATGAAATCTGTGGAGCAATTATTAATTGCATTGTTGACCACGGTTTGCTATTTAAGAAATTAGAAACACACGGCATTAGAGAGGTTGCACGCTGCTAGTTAAGAAATCACTCAGAAAACAGGTGTCAACAGGTTCAGATAAGAATTCAAAATGATAGAAGGTTACTTGTGGAGTTCCTCAAGGGTCGGTATTAAGCCCATTCTTGTTTACTTTGGACATGAAAGATATTTTTTATGGTTTAACAGTGTATAAAATAACGAACAGTGCATTAAATCGGGCCTCGTTATACCCAACTGTGCAATTATAAATCAGAAATAAATTTCAATTCAAAAACCTAACCTCTGACGTGTTTTCTGTGAGTAAAAGCAATGGACAGGAGAGGTAGAAAAACACCATCAAATTCTTTATTATATTCATAGAGTTGTCACTGTTATTATAAGAAGCATTTCCATGCTGATGAGAAGAGGATACACATATTGAAAAACCCAAATCAGAAAATACTGAGAGAGAGAGACAGAGAGAGAGAGAGAGAGAGAGAGAGAGCATGCAGTGAGTATCTGTTAGGATGAAGACGTCCGATGCTCGTTCTCCCCTGTTCCCCCTTTAACGTCCGTCAGCTTCACACACTTTTAAAACAGGAGTGACTCACCCACATGGACTGTAACCAAACACAAAGTAACAAACACACACACACACGCACGCTACAAAACCGGAGAACAAAAAGTACACTTAGTGAAGTTATCAAAATATAGGCTATATACTGTATATTTTTTAAGACTTATTAATGTTAAAACAACCAGTGCCGAGTTAAGTTTCTATGAGAACGAGTTCAACGTTATATTCTCAGACACGTACTGTACACCGATCGATTATAGAGGATTTAAAGGACCGGCCACTGGTTCTGAATGTTGTAGCCTATGACCTACAAACCACAAATGCTTTCTGTACCCGCTGATCATTTTCTAAATCATCCATCAATCTTTTGATTGATTTCCTTCCTTCCAGGCAGTTCATTTCTGTGAAAATCAGCTTACGGAGGCTTGAAACTCACTGCAGAGCGATAATCCATCCCAGTCAATTGAAATTCAAGAGCTGGCTGCAAGTGATGGGGCAAACAAACCTGTCTGAGGCACCGAACCATTATGAAGCCGCTGTGCTGAAAATGCTTGATTGTTTGAAGGCTTTGATACTGTCAAAATGTCGACCGCTAACCGTTAACTCTTTGTTATTATAACATTTGTACGAAGGGGCTAAATCCAAGAACGTGATGATGCAGTGAGTCAGAATAAATCACTGCTATCATTATTGATATTGTTATATTATTAAACTGATCACTTTTATCTGGTGTGTGCAAGGTTTAAAAAGCCTGCCATCTTCTGTGAAAAGCGGTGGCTCTGCACACGTCTGACTGACGGTAACTCTGGCTTGGCTGAGGCTGTAAATAATTTACCCCAACCCTGGAAATTTCCTCTAAGCAAGAAAATTGTTTAGGTGCCATTTTTTTATGTGGCAGACTGACACACATAAGACTACATTTGAGGGTAGTGGGTCGACGCATGTTGGCAAGAGTGAATGGATGTCACTTCACTCGTAGGTGAATGAAAAGACCTGTATCGACAGAAATGGGTGCATATTGAGCCTTTAACAGGAAATTAAATTTGTAAAGTAGCAGAATGCCACAGTTTAAAAGGGGCTTTGTTTATGGTGGTTGTGATTTTTCGGGGCGTTGAAGGAAAGCATTGATGCATTTTGCCACAATACTGTGATACTGGGGTTCAGCGGTCTGTTTTTCAGCCTAACATTACTATTGCCAGCAGTTCAGCAACCTTTTTGACGCACCAGATGTCCAAAATGCGCAAAATTTGTACTCATTTATTGTTTGTTTTCACGGTTTGATTTTTCCGACAGCTCGCTATCAATTCTCAAATGTGTCCGCGTTCTTGAATACACTATCAGGTGGAGTTGAGACAAATAATATTAAAAAAGGACTAAAGTTTGACAAGGATGCAAAGTTTCTGCAGCAGGTTTCATGTTCATTTTCTCACAAAGAGGAGGCGGAGGCTGCCCGGAAACAATGAAGTAACTCTAAAAGTTAAAGGAAGGCTTTGGAAATGAGTCAGCGGAAACGTGGAGTAAAGATACAGTAGTTTGTAGCTGTGGAGCTAAAACAGTCAAAACCACCAGAGTCCTTTAAATGGAGCAAACCAAATAGAAAATATGTGATGAGGAAAGCTTACGTAATAGTTTACTTATTGTAAGATGAATAACCAGTGACTCACTAGTGACACTTAGTGGCCAAACCAGAGAAAGCTCCACATTTACACAGTAGTCAGAACACTATGTTCAAACCAACAGAGACGTCACCGGGACATATTGACTGTACTGTATGTTTACTGTACAAAGACAAACTTCCACCATCACTGTGGTCCACTAACGTCACTGTCCAACTAAGATGGAGTCAGCAGAGCCGGACTCTGTGGAGCTTTAGCATTGAACAGCATGCTGCAGTAGCTTATTTGTAGCAACACTTTTCCTGTGTGAAATTATAAACAGATGTAAACTACAACACATGGATTAACTTCAGTTCATCAGGCTCTTTTGTGTGGGTTTGGGTGGGTTGTCAGATGAAAGTAGCTGATGGCATGAATACGGGAAAGTAAAGCTGTGAGTCATCTGCATAGCGAGTTAACATGACCACAAGATTCTCACATTTTTCAACAACTTGTCTTCCAGGACATTTTTTGGACAGTTTCAACAACCCAGAGTCTACACTATCGATGCAGGATTATTTAAAAAATGTGGCTACAAATGAAGTTGAAGTCTGGCTTTAATTAGACTGATGTGGCAAATCTGGATTTCTTGGTTTGTAAAACTTAAGTTCAGTCAGGTTTCTAAATGCACTCCAAACATTAGAAGTCAGATGCTAAAATCAGCTGTGGACACAGCTGCGGCTTCACCTCGTTCCTTAACAAAGCTGGAATTTGCACCAATAAACTTTGGGAGATTATAAAGTTCGAGCAACCTGATCAAAATTTGTTGCAGTTTTCCAGGGCAGACTGTAGTTTTCAGGACATTTTGGTTGTTTTTAAGGACATTTCCACGTCAGGAAAGCTGCTTAAACAAATGCAGGTTTTTCTAAAAAAAGCCAGGAACCCTGGATTTTGCAAAATGACTGTGGTTTTTTCACCATTTCTTCTCAATGTCAGTTCTTTTCATTAAGATGCAAGTGCTGAAACTCTGGATCTTAACAAGCTGACAAAACCAGGTAAACTACAGACCGTTAGGCCAAGAAACACCTTGACATAAGGGCCGCCAGGGCAGTAGTTTGTATCACGTAACTCAACCTACAACTCACAGCGAGGCTTGAGAGTTGGACGACGTACTTTTTGCACTATCTGACCTTTTGCTATGTTATTTAGCAGCAACACTCAGAGCTAAGCTTTGAGTTTGAGCGGAAATGGAAAGCTTCGGTCCGATCATGGCCTGACTAAATTCTGCGCACTCTAGTTATCATTGGTGTAATGTTGAAGCTGATTCCACGGGCACAAACAGAACAGTTATCAAAAGCAGTGTGCAGGAGCAACCACAAAGTGTTTCCTTTAGCCGAGGCTGCAGAGCACAAAGACCAACTGAGAAAAAATTTCCGCAAGCCACCGACAACATTCAGTCTGCTCTTTGTTTACTGTCAGTCTGGATTCTGTCAATCCCACACAGACACAACCAGAGTGAAGAGCGAAGGTTCTCACTGAACGGCTTCAGAGACTGATCCATTCAAGAATTCAAGAGCTGTTTTCTTGTTTTTACAGGGATGCGAATGGTTGAGTAAAAACAACTGCCGAGATATACGGAACGTGTAGATTGAATCTAACTTGACAGTTATAAAATGATTTCATTATAAAAGCCACTGCTCCGTAAAATGAACTTATAGCCCGTGATTTGTTACAAATTTTTACGATTACAAAACCACGGTTTTACAGCTCTGGAAAGAAACGGTTGAATTACTGCGATCTAAATGTGTCATCCAAAACAAGAAGATTAACGTGTGGTGGGTTTGTTAAATAAGTCATAGGAAAATTAGTGGGAAAACAATATTCAGAAGTAAGATAATGTCTTTTTTGAGCTGTAAAATACAAAGTATATCCATCTGAATAAATGTCAACGATAACTCATGATCATAAACTAAAGATCTGACCTGTAAAAGGCGAAACATCCAATGTCTTGTCAAACTTTGGATTTCCGTGACTGGGTTTACGCACCTTTTGTTTTTGGGTTAACTTAACTCTATATTCGCCTGCTACTGTGGCCACAACAAAAAGGTCAATGGCCCCTTGGATTTTCGAACCTACGAGTCACTGAGGTGTAAACATACCTCCACAGATCGATTCCTTTTGGTTGTCTGGTTGTTTTCTCAGCCGGAAAAATGTTTTCGAGTGTCCCGCCCCGGCAACCTCGGCCATCAGAGTGTGAGCGTGTTCATCTCTCTGTATCAGTGTGCTTACAGAGTGTAAAGAGACATTAACACAGGAACCATTTCCACACAGAGATAGGTACACTGTTTACATATTGCTGTTTTCAGTTATGCACATACTTCAAGAGAGATTTCAACATTAAGCACACGTGTAAGTTTATATTAACTTGTGTTTTTGTTTTTGTCTTTTCGTGGATGCTCACATTCACAAAAGGTACAGAAGTCTTATTTAAATGGAGAAAGAGGGATGAGAGAGGAAGGGGAGCGGCAGAGAGGGGAACTTTTTCAAATATCACGGACTCTCCGGAGAGATTTTCCAGGGTTTAAATTTCTGTGGTAGGAAATTGAAAACGTCGAGATAGAGGAGATCGATGCGTGATGACGGGTCGCAGAGTTGTACGGGTGATTATTGTTAAAAAAAGTTATTAAAAGTTGGGGGTTTTTGTTTAGTTTTCAGATGCAAACAAGACAGCAGCAACACAAAAACCTTAATATGACTTTTAGCAGGGCTGAAAACACTTTGATTTGAACATTTTGGATTTTTAAGTTGCATCAGAGGAAATCATGGTTTTGGGTCTGTTAGCAGTTTTGGTTAATGACAGATCACAACTGCAGCTCTTTATAAGATTTCTATAATACACTCTAATTTAACTCTAACTAGTTGGACTAATGTCTGTATTATTACTGATCAAAAATGAGTTATTCTAAGGCGTCTGCTACAACGTCTATCTTCAGTACTTCATCTAGTAAAGACTAAAACGGAGTCTTTTGTTTTTCAAAGGAGCGAAGGAGAAAATCCAGTCGTGCCGTTTCCTTTGTGTTAAGATTTCGAGTGAAAGGTCAACTAGCACAACATAAAGCTACAATTTATCTTAAAGATGTGCAGTTACATCAAATTCAACTTGTGGTAAAATGACGGCACCCACATAAACTACAGAGTAACGATCCCCGTATGCGACAGGAGATACTTCATAGAGACCAAGAACCATTTTGTCATCTCACAATCCCAACACTGACATTAGGCCTGTTACATACATCTGAAAGATAAAAAAATATAACTGACTGTAACACCATGATAAAGTACAATAAAGTCAGTAGCTGATAAACCCTGTTTTCAGTTTGACATCTGAGATTAAAGCATGCAGGTGATAAAGGTTCTTCACACTCAGTTTGGAGTTAAAAAGTTTTCGAGGATTGAGACTGAATTTGAAGCACTGACTTTTATGCTTACGGTTACATTGTGTAACCCCAGTTCTCTGAGTGGAGAAACTGTCTCTCTGGCTCGTGGCTCCGAAACTCGTTCAAACCGCGGTTAATCGGAGACCATGGAGGCGTGGTTCTTATATGGCCACATTACTCCACGGACACCGCAGCAGTGGCGTCTTAAAGAGGGTCTACGTCAAGTGCCCCCATGGGACCAGGACTGTACCGAGTGGAGAGACGGTCTCAACGCAACAGAGAACTGTAAATTTACACAACAGAGACAGCAAACTGTTAAATGAAGTTCTTGGTCTCCGACCAGCGGTGAGGCAGCAGCAGCCAGATCAGGGTCCAACACTACGAACACACGACTCGATACTCGAGACATTTTCTGCACGAGTACCCAAACATTTTGAGCCAGGCAGAATCGAGCTACATCCCTTCCGTCCTCAGGATTTGTTTCCCAGGACCTATATGGCCGTCGCGGTCTGCATTCAGGTACTTATGCAGAGTATGTTTTCTGGATTTAACAAGTATGCACACGTTTGCAAACTGCAATCTATGAGTCAAAGTGTTAGCGTTATTTTCTTTCTTTTTTTAGCTCACAGGTGCCAACCTCGGCTGATATGCACGTTTGTGACAAAGTCATCTGGCACTCAACGCAAAATCTGGCAAGACCCAAATCTAGTAGCAGCAAAAACGAAAAACGTAGCAGCGCAAACTAATGTTATGTGTTTTTTGTTATCCTTAGGGAAAGTAAACAGCAGTTTCTGCCCCGAATACGGGTACAACATGGAAGATACCAAGCTGGGACAACGAAATGATAAGACGTGTAAAAAGGTAAAGAGATTGTTTTTAGGGGAACTGCTTAACAGAGCTGTTTCAGTTTCATTAAAGGAATTCAGGACGTTTTTATATCAGATACAAGGCACTATAGATTTTGCTATAGAACGGCTAAATTAGAAGGATTTGGGCTGAGAGTTAGAGAGAAGAGGGACGGGGTTTCACTGTGAGACGTTTGACTGACGATAGTGATAGTCTGAGGAGACTCGGAGCGGAAAACTAAAGTAAAAGGTGGAGAGAGGAAGGAGCGGAGAGATCGATCTGGTGGAGGAGTAGAGGAAGGAGAGGGGGGCGTGGTTAGGACCGCATCTCAGCACGCAGCATCCACGGAAACCAACAGCAGAACAGCAACCTGCAGGAGGAGACGAAAGAAGGAGGAAGAGGAGGGAGAACGGACGAGGCGGGTGAGTTGAGCGTGGCCGAAGACCAAAGGGAGGAGGAGTTGAGAGGGATGGGGAAAAAGAAGAAAGGCAGAAGAAGAAGAAGGGTAGAGTGATATTAGTAAAACATAAAGTCAGACTGAGTATCGGGGTGTACCGCCTGGTGAAAGGGACAAATTCAGATTTTCTGCTCACACGTGGGACTCTGATGCCTTTATGGTGTTATACACACAGGAAATGCTGCGTTCATGTCATGTTTGAGTTTCCATAACTACCAGTTTCCGACCTGTAAAATCTGATCATGTCAGCATCCAAGTCATAATTACGATTGGGAAACTCCAATATATCCGACTTAGTGCTTAGTAAAGGGGAGTGACTGAAAAAGTAAAAGCCTCACGACAGCCAGATACCAGTTTCAAGGTAATTACACTCAAATGTCATGATTTTATTTAAAATGTTAGTGGACGGTGTTTTCAACCCTTATACCACCAACTCTGTTATCATGCAACTGTCTTGAGTTGTCCGATAACAAGTCGTACACACGGGAACCATCCCTAACTGGATGGGAAGTGAACTTGATGGGAAACCGATATCTTTCACTTTAAGGCAGCCATCACATTTTTTTCGTTGGTTTTGATTTGCCTAAACCGCTGCAATTGCGTTCACTTAACTGTAAACGTCATGTACACAGGAAACCAATTTTCTGTAATCAGGGTAAAGGATTAGAAGGAAAACCTGAGTAACATTGGTAGATTTCTGCGAGAGAAATCCAATTTAACATACCGGAATTTCAAATGGGATTTTTGTACACGCATTAGTATGTGAGACTTCACCGAAGGAAAATATTGCTGTGAATCAAAAGTCTGACTGAAACTGAAATGTAGAATAGTAGTTTCTAGAAGACTGAACAAGTCAGTTTACAGGTAAAAGGTTATAAAGGTGGATTATTTGTCAAATTAGACGCGTTCCCACTGTAAATCTCATTATCTCAACACTACTTCATTAACGAGCATCTAGTCTCAGTCTAAACGCTCTGACTATTCAAAAGTCTCCAGAAAGCAGCGTCTCCTATCATTTAAACCCTCAAAATCAGCAGGCGGGCGGTCTCCGTTCTCACCTGGATATGGAGCTCTCAGAAGTCAGGTCCTTCGGAGAACGCATCGTGTTGAAGTTACGCTTGGGCTGTGACACTGCAGGGCGCAAACAGACAGTAAGTTAATGACTGATCATTGATAATGGGGTCGATACAGAGGGTGGGCTCAAACCTCCATCACAACACAAACCACCAAAATGTTGACACTTCCATCAGGTTTCTAAGGTTGCGCTTCTGATCCTTGCATTCGGTGCTATTCATTTTTGTTTGGGGCCTTTTTGTTGGTAGTCTTCCCCATCACTGTGTCAGTTATGAAAACAATGTCTAGCAACTTCACTGCTGAGACACGGACACAGCTTTACAACAAAGTCGGTGGAGCGTCAACACACAGGAAGTCCAGTCTCTCTAATAACCGCTGAACTTTAACCGTGAACATATCTGAACTCTCCGCTGCATTATCGTAGTGAAGACATCGTAAAACCGCACAGCGAGTAAAAAGTTGAAGAGAGGAAACTCTGAGGGCCTGATGCCGTTCATGTTTTCTCTGTTTACCTGATCAGCAAGGTTATCAACAAGGTTATCAGGTAAACCCAGTTATCTAAACTGGGTTGTTTCAGACCTGTCTGATGGTTCCCCGTTGTGATACTCTGTTGTAAAACTGTGTCCGGCGGGCGCCACTGTCCCATAGTGTCTCTTCGGTACAATCCATAAATCCATAAAAACCTGACGTCTCCTTGAAAGCTGTGAGCCTCGGATACCTTACCCTAAGCCTGTTTGACGCTACAGCATGATGAAAGACACTTACTGGTGACCTGGTGGACTTTCTTCACCATGGAGTTGTCATCCCGTGAGCCGTCTTTAGGGCCTCCGATTCTGAGAAAACAACGACGATGAAAAAAGGTGTTTTCAAGATGTTGCCGAGAAGAACACATCATATTTAAAAGATACACTTCTCCAGTGGAAAAAAACAAACAAACAACAAGTTTCATGTTGTCCTGGTTCATTATGGAGTGCAACACAACACCAGGCTTCTACTAACGTTAATGTCCTTCAGTACTTTGAATTTAATATAATGTGATGTCAATCCCTTAAAATCATCATGCACGTATTAGTAAACAGACACTGATATAACCTGAAGAGTTTTGAGCAAAAGTTTACCTCTGGACGCGGGAGGGCGGAGCGAACACTCCATATTTGGGCAGGCAGCTGAAGTAACGAACTCCAAACACCGAGCCGTCGTGTTTTCCTGTCGGCTGATCCAGCTCAATACCAAACCAGTAACCTGCAGGGACACAGACAGCTCAGGTCACACCTGCTCCGCCTCTACCTGGGTTTTAACGGCTTCCTCGAAGCTGCTAATCATCATCTTAGAGGGAAAAACTGTCGCCTTCGCAGGGCTAAAAAACTAGACAAAAAGTCTATGGCCGTGCTACTGAAAAAAAGGGCGTACACAACAATTTTACTCCACAAGGAAGCCTGTTAAGCTACCAGAGTACGCAGTACAGAGAATCGACTGAAAACCAGCAGCCAGACCTGGCGCGAAGTCGGTCTTGCCATAGAAACGGACGACGCCATGTTTCTGTCCGGCCACCAGAACCTGATCTCCGACTTCCACGTTCATTCCCTCTGGATCCAGGCCGGCTACTGATGACTTCTTCCTCTGGGCTGAGAAGATACAGAAAACACACCCACGACCATGATTCCCGTACGTCTCCATAACACTGAGGAATCCGTGATGAATCTGATTTAACGTCATTCGATATGTGACATTTATTGGTATTCCAAGAACACAGACTATACCCTCTCTAACCATAGAAGCATGTTACCTTTCTCTCTCTCCTTTTCCTTCTTCTCTTTCTCCTTCTTGGTCTTTCCAGCGAGGCGGGAGGCCAGGTCCATGCGGGGGGTTCGCGGGGTGGAGGTGGCAGACGAAGGTGTCAGGTCCAAAGCCTTGGAAATCTTTGACACGGGGGCGAAAATCCCTGCATCGCAGAAGAGACAGACAGACTCAGATTGTCATGGTCAGCCCGCTGGACTATTAGGTCTAATAGCCATTAGCTATCGGTCGCAGTCAATAGCAAGATGTCATGGTGGGCTAAACTGTAGGCTGTTGCCACTTCTCATATGCACTACTGCATGTTTGTGTTGCTGCAACTATCACAGGCGCAGCAGACCTTTAAGTATTAATCAAAGAATATTACAACCAAGTCAGGATGACGTTTTATCATGTTTATGAAAAACAGGAATGAATTCAATCAGCATTTATGTTGAATTGGAACATAAAAAATCAGATAAACTAGCTTAAGTAGTCACTCTGGGCTGCTGGCTGGCGTACGTTTGCTTTTTTGATTCCCTGCTCAAACCTACAGTTGCGAGTCAAAGCTTTAGTGCGCCAAGCTGGACGGCAACATTGTTAGTCTGTTAGAAGAAGCCCTCAGCATCTGAAGCTCCTTGGCAGCAGCGCTTACCTAGTTTAGGAGGGCAGATGAAGTAGCGGACGCCACCCACACTGCCATCGTTCTTCCCCTCGGGCTCGTCAAGCTCCACGCCGACCCACTGACCGCTGGCAAACTCTGTTGTACCGCAAAACCTCAGAGTGCCGGTCTGAGTGAGAGACAGTGAGACAAAGTTCTGAGGTTAGAAGTGAAATCTTTCCCACGCTTGAACACATGACTGCAGAGATCCTGTGGCCTGTTAGGTTGCATGGAGGTAGGTAATCTGGGTGTCTGCTGCTGAATCGTATGAAGGGGAAAGGGAGGAAATGTAACTCGGCACATACAGCAGTGCTATAGATGGAGTGAAGGTGGACAGATTTTAACTTGGCATGTGGCAGGGAGAAAACATGTTGTCAGCGTGATGAGTCAGCTCAGTTAGTCTACGGTCCAGCCAGAGCCCTGTCCAACCAACCTGTCTGAGGTTTGCAGCCGGGATGTCGTCTCTGCTCTGGTCTCTCTGGAGCTACACAGCGAGAACACACTGTTCAGAGCCCATACAGCTTTAATCTGACCTGCAACCATGCATTCACTTCAAAGGCTTCAAGCACCTGAAATACTGTCTCCATTGGTTCTTCTGTATACGTAATTTAACCAGCTAAAACTACTACTGACTGATTTAACAATGAGCCACGCTGAAAATATACTTACAAATATACTTTTAAAAGCTTGTCAAAGGTCACATCTGTTTACTGCTGACTTTGTGGGCAGCCGCGTTCATAGGACATCGCATCTTGAGTATTTGAGAAAATGTTCCCAACCTCCTGACTAAGAACACACTCTTAAAACAGCTTTTTAATGTCACCTGAAAGTGTCACGTCAAAGACGACTGAACTTGCTTTAGATTCACACGGATGCCGCAACTCTCATCCAAAGGTTCTTTCAATCCTTTCCGACAGGTGGGCGATTCTAGGGCGTTTGTACTCCTTATAACAGAGGGCAACGCTATGAATTCCTTTGAGTACATGGTGTTATTCCCGTTTAAACGATTATAACGTCTTGCCCCTCCCTATGACGGTATTATTTTCACCCCACCCCTCACTGTGGACATTTGGAACAGCTACAAATACTTTTGCCATCCACTGTGGTTGGACGACACGTCGTACAAACTAGTTCGCTCCAAGCAAGTCCAGTTAACTCTGACTTAGCACTTCTAGATATACCGATTTTATTTTTTCCTCGCAGTGCGGAGGGAGTCTCGGTTTCAAAGGTCGTCAGGCGTGGAGGTGGACCGGACCCACGTTCTGCTTAAGCACATTTCAGCAGGGTCTTAAGTTTCCTTGAAGTGTCCTGTTGAAGGACGATCCCCCTGATCACTACACCCCCTGTCTGCTCAACTGCTGTTACAATGGCGAGTCTCAGTTTAAAGTGTATGCAGTTGTAAAGCAACTGGCATTAAAGATTAATTTGAAACAGCTAAATAAGATTTTCACACCTTATTTGGTGACAGTCAATGCCCACTTGCTTTCCTTTCATTTGAATCATCATCATTCAGGATTCAGGATTATTCAATTCATGTTTAACCCAACGGAAACTTTTGTTTCCTGTAATTGCAGCTCAGTATGATCAACCTTTCTGTGCAGATCTTCTTTGGTATTTATCTGATCTAAGAGCCTCGCTGTGCTTGAAATGAGGCTGTTGTCGCTACTGAAACCTCCTCTACCCACAACTTTCTGAGACTGAAATTGGGGGGGCTGCATCCAACACTTTTCGTTGTAGGGGATTTGGTAGGTTTGCTCTCACGTTGTGGACTGACTCATAAAATCCCTCGATCATCAGTGTGCCTCTGACCTTCATGTCGTCCAGCAACACACGGTCTCCCAGCTTCAGCCCCAGCGAGGTCAGCATCAGGTTTCCTGGGATGTTGTCGTAGTTGGGCAGTGTGGCTCTGGGAAGGTTGCAGCTCAGAGGGACGGCATCCAGCAGCAGCTGCTTCAGCTCTTTGGCTACCATGGCTGCCTCGGCCTTGTCCAGACTCATGTCCATTGGGTCAGGAACCACCTCTCCTGGAACCTGGCCCTTATCATTCTGCGGAGAGATGGGACGAGAAAGAGTCAACGTTTTCTTTAGTGAGGTTAAACAATCAATCTGAGAGTCAAGGTTTAATAGCGCACTGGTATTGAGTAAAATATCTCCTTTATCCTCCCATAGGATTCAGGCAGGATTCAGGTGTTCATGTTGAACAAAAGTGAGGGCTGAAATGAAACATAAATGAACCCAAAGTGTTTTTACCCGGACGATGGGGTTGGCTCCGTGCTCCAGCAGACATTTCACTGCACCCAGACAGAGGTTGGAGGCAGCGATGTGGAGAGCTGTACCATAGTGGAAATCGCTGCATGTGGAGTTCATCACTGTGGAGAACACAGAGGAAGAAGAGGCCTCCAGTCCTGACTTTAATATCTGGTGATACTCTCTACTGAAGCACAGATTATAAAATATTGAGTGACGGAACATCTGTGACAGAAATCTGTCGAGGACTGTTCTTGATCTGTCCTGTACTCACACCGCCCACCGAAGCCCTGTCTACATGTTCCCGTGTGCGTCCATGTGCGCACGTACCTCTGGGTTTGGCGGCTTTGAGCAGGACTCGGATCAGTTCTGGGACGTCGAAGTAAGCGGCGTAGTGCAGGGCGTTCATGTTGGTCCAGCGACTCCTAAGACTCACGTCGGCGCCCAAAGAGATCAGCTGGCTGGTGAGACGCAGCGCTGCCGCCGGATCGCCTGCGCGCACCCACACACACACACACACACACACACACACACACACACACACACACACACACACACACACAGAGGACAGAGCTAAGAGGAGCTCCGGCTTTACAGCAGCAGTGGAGCAGAATCCGCTACCTGCCCCGGAGTTGTCCTCCTCACCACAGACCCTCATGACTTGATGTTGGACTTTATTTACCGTCCCGACCGACTCTAGTACGTATTTTGTTTGACTGGTTTCACTAGTTTAGTGTCTGACCTGAAAGAAGGTCCCCTCCTCTGTTCCTCTTCCTTACGTTTCTCCCTTTTTCCCGTTAAAGAGGATATTTTCTAGGGTCTGCAGATACTCAGTGTTGTGTTTCAGGCCCTTTCCCTTTAACTGAGCAGGGTCGTGACGGACCGACCGACTGGATCCATGCTACGCGGGTAACTCACCGACTCCGTGTGCTCCGGCCTTACAGCTGTAGTGAAGCAGCGTCATGTCGGTCAAACCATCGCGGTCGTTCACGTGGCAGCCACGCTTCAGGATCTGAGACACAAACGGGAAGAGAAAGAGAAGTTAGTGTAGAAACGCGGTGCTTAGCCATGGCTCAGGGCAGTATATGCTAGCTAACCTTTTCAATCCCGCACCTGCCCCCGACATGCCGATTTTTCCTCAGGTTATCTCAATGAATCTTTGGTCAAATGTCGTTTCTTTGTAAGAAAACATTAGTGATACGAGAAATCAGGCGCCTCGTTGCGGGAGCAGGACAAACGCTGGCTTTCCTTTCAATTCAGCGGGTGTGAAGGGAGCTATCTGTTATTTTCCAATATCAGGAGACCCTACTGTGTGTATTGTTATAACCAAAATCTATTTTCACTTCCTGGTACGCCAGAGCTGTAACGAATGGTTATTTTCATTATCAGTATACGTGATCATTTTTTGGAAACTGAGCCTAACTCAGCTATTTTTATTGTTTTACTTATCGATGGCGGTTTGTAAACAAGTGGAACCCGACAGAAACCGTGTACAGCTCCTTTTTAATACATTGAATTTACTGTATTTATGTAAAAATTGGATTTTTATTTATCTATTAATCTATTTATCTTTTCATCTGCCGCATCTACAACTCAAGTCAAGATTTACAACTGTGGCATGAATGCTAAAAAAACTAAATATCAAATAAACAATGATGCTAGATTTTTTTTGTTGTTAGTTCTGAGGTGATTATTCTTATTGAGTGATTTGATAACCGCAGGGGGTTTATGTTGCAGGGCTGAATTTGTAGCTATGCGTGATTCTGAATGAGCTCTTCTGACTTCTGAAACACCTTGGCTGATCACCTGCCACATTCAAAAAATAAAAATAAAAATGACACAAAGGCCAAAGAACAAAACAAAACAACAATTTGCGGCAGCGGTTGTCGGACGGGACGTGATCACATGAAACTGTCTGGGTGAGACTTCGACTCTGCTCGCTCCATCATTCTGTCTGTTCCTGAGTCATGTCACTGTCCGTTCCTTGTTTTTTTATTCCTCCAGGCTGAGTCAGCTTCCTGCTGAATCATGATGGAGCCTCAATGACTCTCTCTCTCTGTCTGTCTTTCTTTGTTTCCCTCTTGTCTCTCTCTCTCTCCTCTGCACCACTTTCTCTGCTCGGTCTCTCTCCATGTCCATGCAGCCATTTTAACTGGGTCATGATAACAATGTTTTTGTGTGAGTACTTGTATTACTGACATTTTGGGGACAAGAGGATGCTCACTATTACATTTTAGACATTAAAGTCTCTTTGTGGTTAAGGTTACGGTCAGGACTGGCCTTAGGCAGGCTGGGTAAGTGGCCTGGCAGGGAATGTAAGTCCATTTAACGTCCTCTTAGCCTTTATGCTTTAAATTACGTGTTTGGTTACAGTGGTTATGGTTATAGTTATAGTGCAGCAGCTTTCAGTCCTGCCCGTGTTTTTCTTTACATTTGGGTAATGATTCAGGCCCCGAACAGAACGAAATGTGCATTGTTAATATTCAGGGTTCAGGCTTTGTTCCTACAGCTCTAATACGAGCTCCACGCTTTTCAGCGGGATTTCATTGTTCATTATTTCTACGCGTGTTTGTCCAGAGGGTTGAGCCGGGGTCAATATGACGGTGACAATCGAGCCGGGGTTCAGGCTCCGTGCCAGAACAGCTGGGGCGATTCATCTTCGACTCACAGTTTCAATCTGCTTTTTATCATCTGCGGAACAGATAAATCGCAGCCATTTCTCTCCCCCTGTGAGACAAAGAGAAACTCGTGCTGCTCTTTTATTTCTAGCAGGCTCGACTGTTGCTCCGCCATCTGATGTTTCTAAAAAAAGTCGTAAATGTGTTCAAATTTATTGCCCGATTCCTGATTTCTAAACTCTTTTTACTATTATATAAACTACATAACCTTGCACCAGAATGTTTGTCTGACATTCTTGCAATGTATGTCCTCTTGCGTGAAAACAAGAATTTTGGTGATAAGCTTTTATGTATTTTATTATTTCACTTTCATCACTTCTATTCTCTTGCATTAGTCCCCAGTTGTTTTACTGTTTGTGTCTTGCAATGTCAGTCACCTGTAAGAGGCTCTGAGTCTCACTAACCTGTACGGAAGATGCTGTACAAATAAAGCTGAATTGATTTGGCTCAATGCCGCAGAGGCTACAGCTAAAGCAACTAAACTGGATCGTGTTTGTGAAAAACAAAAGATTCAGTTTATAAGGATTTGAGATGAAGAAACGCTACAAATGCAGAAACTGGATTCTCCAGCTGTTTGGTATTTTTACTTGATAAATTACTAAAAAAAAACAGGACAATATCAAAATGTTAAATCACAAATAAAATAAAAGTCTAACCATTTCAGCATCTATATAGTTTAAGACATAATTTACACTTCAAGAATTTTTCAGAAACAACAACGGGATGGTGGTGTGTCAGTGTGTTGGTATTTGTGCGTTCTCACTTCGTTGCCGATGATGTCGATCTTGTGCTGCACTTGGGGAACCCACTGACGCACAATGGCGAACAGCTCCGGGATGGTGGTGCGAGGATCCATGAGGATTTCCAAACAGGCCGGGTCATTCGGGTCGAAGAAGGTGAAGGCTAGAGACAGGGGGATACAGGAAAGTTCAGAGAAAAAAACCCAAAGAAAGACCACGGACACCTGAAAGGGAAACAGAAATTGAAAAGAAAGCAAAGAAAAAGAAAGGAATTAAAAAAGCACAAGAGTGAAGAGTTAACTGATGACAGAGGAGCAGAGGAGAAGTAAAAACAAATTAGGAAAAGTAAAAGGACAGTGGACCACTCCAGATGGCGATGCCAAGACCTTTCTGCCGCCCTCATCAAATCAGAAGTAACCTCTGAGTTCAGCACTTTCTCTTCCTGCCAGGCCTGCAGTCTGAGCTCTGAGTCAGATTTCATTTCACTGAGTGACTGAAATCAGCTCGACAAAAAATATGTCCCACTGCAACGTATGACTTATTCTGATGCACTACAGACTGAAACGGGATTTGGGGACGGGGCATAAAGCAGGGAGGGTTCATTCAGTAGTGTTTTAATCAAGGTGGTACTAGTTTTTGTGGAGAGGCAGTTTGATCGGATCGGAGGGGTAGGATATTAATTAACTTGACTGGTTTATTGGCTTGAGTTTTTACTTCTGCCCCATGGTACAGCATTGAAGGGTCAGTTCAAGAGAAACATATGACAAGCATTTAGAGTTCCCACTAGTGTTCTCTGGACATGCACATAGTTCTGGACTTGTTTACCCAACTACTGAAATAGATACCAGAAATCCATTTATCCATTTTTTGCAGTTGTTTGTCGCAGCGGCAGCCAACTAAGCAGCGTACATCAGCCCATGAAGCCTCATTCCTGGATACATCTCCCAGGATCCTGAGGTGTTCCCGGGCCAGATGGAATATTTTATCCCTCAGACGTGTTCTGAGTCGACCCGAGGGTCTCCTCCCCGTTGGACTTACCCAGAAAACTACTGAAGTCCCGATCAAATGCTGAGCAACCTCAACTAACTCCTCGCTACTTAAAGCACAGCAGTCTCTATAACCCTGTTCACATATACAGACTCAAAGTAGCAGGCTCTCTCTTGCCTTTAACTAGCCTGAAGCTTGTGTGCAAATTTAGCGTCAAGCATTCATTTACATACTCTGCTCGGGTTGGACAGGTTTTCTCCCGTTGCCTCTATAGTGGCACACCACAAAGTAGGTCATTTCCCAAGCGATGTGCTTCCCCGCATCGATTACAAGTCCCGGTAGCTCATTAAAGTTGTGTCATAATGACCGGGGAAGCCGCTTTTCATTTGTTTCAAGTGCTTTAACAGAATTAAGATCGAGTGGAAAACAGCTACGTTTCCTGAAAGAATCACAAAGCGCAGTTGTCGTCACCAGGTTTCACTCCTGCACATGGGAGGAAAATCTGCACAAAGTTGAACATCCCTCAACCTCTTCAGGTGAGACTTTTGAGTCTTGAAATGCAGTGGGGGGTGCTAGGCTACTATTTGATGGTTCCATTCTAAATGAATGGCAGCCTGGTGCACCTCTACTGTTTGATTTCCTTACGTGACCCTGGAGAGGAAACTATTTTCAGCTAATTTGATCTGAAATCTTATTCTGTCTGCCATTATCCAGAGCTCATGACCATAGGTGAAGGTTGGAGCATAAATTGACTGTTAAATCAAGTAATTCACCTCCAGCCTCAGCTGCCTCTTCTTCACCATAACTAGTACAGTACGACGTTGGCATCACTGCTGACCACGCAGCAGTCTTCCTGTCGATCTCATGCTTGATCTTCCACTCGCCTTTAAACAAGACCCCACTGTACCTGAATTTCTTTGCTTGGGGCAAAGGACTTAGAGGTTTAGAGGCTCAAGACGCTCTTCTGCAAACTGTCCCAGTGCACACTGGAGGTCCCAGTCTAAGGAGGCCAACAGAACCACATCATCTGCAAAAAGCAGAGATGCAATCTTGAGGCCACCATACTGGATACTTTGCACAACTGAATGTGTCTGTGGAGATCACAGAACAAAATATCTGGCAAGGTTCGACTCTGCTGGAGCCCAGTGCCCGCTAAGAATGCACTTGACTTTAAGCTAGAATGTGACCACGTGGCTCGTGGTTATTAACCTTATACCCCATATTCCTGCAGTACCTCTGACAAGATCCTCCAGGAGACACGGTCAGAGGCCATCTCCAGTTCCCAAAGCACATTTAAACTGGATTGGCAAACTCCTATGATCCCTCCAGCATCCGCTGGTCCACTGCTCCATGGCTTAAGACAGTATCCACATTGTTCCCTACGGAAATCTGAGGCTCAACAATCGGTCTTCTTTTCCATCACTCTGTCATAAGCTTTCCTAGGAATGCTGAGCAACATGCCACCCTGACTGGTGGAGCACGCCCTCTATTTTTAAAAATGGGAACCCCCACCCTGGTCTGCCAATCCAGAGGCACTGTCCCCAACTTCCACGCCACCACACTGGCGATTGAAAGTGAAACTGCAAAAGAAAATCAACTCCGATCTTCATTGGGCATCTTAACCACAGTTCTCCTTTGGTTGAATGCCATCTCACAGGACGAGGGTTCAAGAATAACACGACAAAGACAGAAGTGTTGGATCCCCGTGCATGGACTCCCCTCTCTTTTCAAGAGAAACGCTTATTGTCAATGGCTTCTCATTGATCTGTCGTTGGTCGGATTCTATCTCATCTACACATCACTTTGGACAAAAGCATCTGTCAAGTGAGTTAATGTTACTGTGAATGAAACCGACGGCTGCCCGAAAGGAAGAAAATCGATCCAGACAGTAACTGTATGATCCGGACAATGATCAGCAGGAATATAACTAATAGCAATAGGTAAGTGGCTGCTAAAATTTAGCTCTCAGTTTCAGATTTAGAGAAAGCAGGAAAATTCTCTGTCGGGCTGCTGAGCAGGCCCACTCTCTGTATTCACTGCTGGATAATTGAGATGGCCAGTAAACACACACACACACACACACACACACACACACACACACACACACACACACACACAGTGTGTATAATCGCCTGGGCCAGCTCTGAGTTTGTCTGATGAATACCAATGAGCCTGTCGTCCATACTGCAGTCAATCCACGGCGTTTGAAACCCACTGATCAATCAAAGCCGTCAGGAAATAATGACTGTACGCGCTGACAATCCACTCTGGTCTATTACTCTACAGTTTCTCTACTCTCACCACTGCATGCACGATCTGTGTGTGTTTTAAGCCAGTTTCGTAGCCGTGAGCAGCCTCTGCAACGACATGGAGATTCTGCTGAGGTTTACTTGCTGTGCTTTGTCTTTTGTTGTTGTTCTTTTACGGTAATTAGGGGCAGGACTCTGCAGTGGCCTCGGTCTATTTATCTCTCCTTTTATCCATTATATGCAATGCCCTTGTCAAAACCCTGGACAATTCTCTCTACTGACATTTTCACAAAAAAAATTATTATTATTGAACTGAATTATTTTGACTAATTATCCTACCACCTTCTGATCAGACATCAGACCCCCCTTGCCAATACTAATCAACAGCAAATAAATTCAAATTGTTTCAAATAATTTAAAGAAGATATGTTGCTTGTCACTTTCAGCTATCTGAAAATGTTAATACGCCCTTTGCCTTTCTAAAAGTTTGACACAAAGGTGTAATTCTTGGGACGAGTTCACCGGTAACAATAAAAACCTCCTGTGTAGAATGACAACTACTGGATGTGAACAGAGTGAATGTTGCAGACAAGACACCAACTGTCGACGGAATCGAAACTCGTAAAGATTACAACAGGAAAACACTCTGTATTTTGACCTGGTGCATCAGCCTGATGTTAAAGTGGCACGGTATACTCTAGTCTTTGGTTAGGGGTGTGAGTATGTACCAGTACTATGTATTTAAGGTGGTATGATGTACCACAGTCCTCGGGCAGCAAGGCCTGGGGGGATAAGTATAACCATAGTGTTTGTGAATTTGAGGTGGTATGACATACTGTAGTCTCTCGATAGCAGTGACTTGGCTCAGGGGTATGACAGTATGTGTTTAAGGCGGTATGGCCGTGCGTGGTAAAGGTGCTACGGCAGCGTGTGTTTAAGGCGGTATGGCCGTGCGTGGTAAAGGTGCTACGGCAGCGTGTGTTTAAGGCGGTATGGCCGTGCGTGGTAAAGGTGTTACGGCAGCCTGTGTTTAAGGTGGTATGGCCGTGCGTGGTAAAGGTGCTACGGCAGCGTGTGTTTAAGGCGGTATGGCCGTGCGTGGTAAAGGTGCTACGGCAGCGTGTGTTTAAGGCGGTATGGCCGTGCGTGGTAAAGGTGCTACGGCAGCGTGTGTTTAAGGCGGTATGGCCGTGCGTGGTAAAGGTGCTACGGCAGCGTGTGTTTAAGGCGGTATGGCCGTGCGTGGTAAAGGTGCTACGGCAGCGTGTGTTTAAGGCGGTATGGCCGTGCATGGTAAAGGTGCTACGGCAGCGTGTGTTTAAGGCGGTATGGCGTACCATAATCTTTGGGCAGCGGTGCCTGGGCGGAGGGGTGCACCATGGCTCGGCGGCGCGGCTCATTAACTGGACTCTGGTACTCGGACACCGACAGCGGCTCCGTCTCCGGCTCGGCCTCAGGCTCCTGACCTACTGGCGGATCCTCCTCTTCCTCCCTCTCCCCTGTTTCCTCCCGCTCCTCCTCCTGCTCGTCATCCTCCTCATCTTCCGCCTCTGCCTTCTCCTCGCCCTCCCTCTCCTCTAGCTCGTATTCCTCCTCTTCCTCCACGTCTTCGTCCTCCTCCTCCTCCTCTTCGGTCAGAGCCTCCTCCTCCTCTCTCTGGACCCTCCCCTCCTCCTGCTCCTCCCGGTCGTGCCTCTCCTTCTCCTGCACCTCCAGGTTCTCCTCTTTAGTCATGATGTGGGATGCTGCAGCTGGGCCTGTCAGAGAGGAGGCAGGACACTGTGAATGACTTCAAATCTTTTTTTTTTATTAAACAGCAAAACATTTTTCCCGACTCAATCACATGTGTAAACAGGGATTTTACACCATTCAGCCGCAACATAAAGCCGTGAACTGGTTTTAATGTTGTGGCTGAGTGGGTGGGTATTAGTGGCGTCAAAACATTCGTGCTGCTTGCATATAATGCATCACAGGTCGGGTTTGATGAATCGACCTTCTGTCCCACCCTGACGTTATACAGTAAAAGTTTACCGTTATCCATTTTAGAGATTTTCAAGAAAAGTACCTGGATTTTTAAAATAAATAACATTTATTGATTTTATTGCCCCGGTTAGGGACTTGAGAGAAAAATAAAAACAATCCAGTCTTAACTCCTGACCTGGTAAAATCCAAGAACCATGACAAACACAGGCCTCGCATGGACACAAAATATTCAACTATGGGTCCTGAGTCCTAAAATAACTTTAACTATAACTGAAAAGTGCTGTTGCTGGTAGAAACATGTACCTGAACTTGAGCGTTTTGTTCAGGCCGGAGAAGAAGAGAGATTCTCTAAAACCTCCCGCCCCATCACATCCATGGATATTACAGTACAAAAGTAAATGACACGGTACGGAGGTACTGAATATTAGAGGATGAGTAGTAAAAGAGGGTTTGAGGGCCTCCCCGGACCCCTTGGACCCCTGGGCCTCAGCCCACAGTTTAAAGACTTAAAAACAGCACTAACTGCTCATCTTTTGCTTCTCTGTTGGTCAGATCAGCCTTCCTGTCTCTTGGTGGTCAGTGTTTCTGCTCTGTATCACCAGACTAGTGCTATTTTTAGCTCAGGGGTGCGTGAGTGTGTGTGTGAGTGTGTGTGTGTGTGAGAGAGAGAGAGGGAAAAGGAGGAGAACGCGAGCTAATTGACCCACCGCATCGTACTGATAAAAAGACCAATGCGAACGCTCCCTGTTCATCATTAGCTGTCGACGGGCCTGACTGGATTAAATCTACTGTCCACTCTAGCAAATGGACAAGACACTGAGATCCATCCAGCGGCCACTCCCTCCATCACCGAAGCATCCATCTCCTCCTTTATTATCAGACCCCCGAGGAAGCGAGGAAGGAAGGGAGGGAGGAAGGAAAGCAGAGGATGTAACGATTAATTTATATCCTTACATGCTTCCTCGGGCGAAAGATTCGTCTGATGTCGTGTAACGGCCGATAAATTATAAGAAAACTCTCCGTCCGATCCTTCGGCTTCTGCTGTTGTCAGGGTCATTCAGACTCTACTACATCCACTTTTAATCCTGAGGATAAAACCTTCCCTTAAAGGCGACTTTTTCTTTAATATATCCTTCTGATCTGTTTACTGATGATCGTTTAAAAAGCCTGACTGAGTCCAATACACTCATTTCTGATGTTTCATTGTGTATTTCGGTCTGACACATCAACGTATCACTGAATCGGCACATCTAATGTGATTAAGGTAAGAGAGATCCTGGGTGTAGCATAAAGAAGGAAAATTCATTTTCGGTCAGCGATGAGACACAAACTCCGGTCTCCACCTTCGAAGTCAACAGCATTACACCACCCCGACCTTTTCCGAGCAGGGAACCAGACGTCCATGACCGCGGCACCGGTGATATCTGAATCTCACTTAACGAGTTTAGAGACGGTCGGCAGCGATTCAGGGGTCTGGATCCAGCCGAGCTTCCTCCTGCTCTGGTGCTGAGCCCACGTAAACCGTGCGCTGCAGAATCAGCCGGTAGGAACCTAAACGTTGGGGGCAGTGGGCCGACAGTTCACACGTGGTCCAAAGCCATCGGATCCGAGAGCGAGCACACACACACACACACACAGATCATCTAATACGAGGCACAGGAGACGTCTCTACAGTCTGAGCCGTGTCAGATGTTGTCTGTCTGCCTGCAGCAGCAGCTACATGCTAAACTAAGCATTGCTATCAGTTGCATCAGACAGCCCACGGACAGGATTCGGATCGGAACAAAACACCGTCCATCAAGATGAAATTTGACTTAACAACGACACACAAATGAAGCCGTAACATTCATTTTTCCGTTTAAATTTTATTCTATTTCATTTAAATTTCATCTGAGGTCCGGATGTTGTGAACATGCTCTGTGGACTAAAATGCTATTTTGTGATCGCAAAAAAAATAAAACCTGTTGGGCGCAGATCGCAAAACAGCAGCGTAGCGATCACGCGATAACGCACGCGTCCTCTTACTGTACGATAAACCCTCGGTTCGAAAACTTGGTCAAAGTAATTATCCGTCTCTGTGTCTGTACTGTGCCTTATGTAATCTACGGTCTCGGCCGGATGATTCCAGCCTGAACAGAACGGCAACCGCTGTCTGGACGGGGCCACGATAAAGGTTACGCAACATGGCCGCGTGAGTCGGCACGGACGCACAGAAATGGGAAACAGGGAAGTATGCAGACAGAGAGGCGGGGGGCAGGGGTGGCCCCCCGCTGGATTCAGACCCGGGGCGTCTCGGTGTGGTCCTCGGTCCTCAGGTCACAGGCGTCGCTGAGCTTTGATGCAACGTCACGCTGTCGGTAAATGAAACTGATTCGCGACAGAGAAATAAAGACGGCAGAGATTTCTGATGCCAGCGGGGCCGTCGAGATTGAGCGACATATTTGCAGACGGCGAAACGAAACGACCTGTTAAGTGCAATTTGCCGCAAAGATTTTGACTTGGAAGAAAAGACAAACAAGCATCGTAATAACAGGGCATCACTGTTACATTTCTATTCAATTAATATAGGATTTCTATTAAATCTCTACCTGCCCTATGAATGTTTCTCTAAATAAATGTTTTCTTTTTTTTTTTTTTAATGGTATCAGACGCAATAGACAGATACATCGACAGGTAGACAAGTAGACAGATCGATAGATAGATGATAGATAGATGATAGATAGATGGATGGATACATGGATAGATGATAGATAGATGATAGATGGACAGAGAGACAGGTAGACAGATCGATGGATAGACAGATAGACAGACAGGTAGATCGATAGATAGACAGATAGACAGACAGGTAGATCGATAGATAGATAGATAGACAAGTACATAGATAGATGAGAGATAGATGATAGATAGATGATAGATAGATAGATGGATACATGGATAGATGATAGATGGACAGAGAGACAGACAGGTAGATCGATAGATAGACAGGTAGATCGATAGATAGATAGATAGACAAGTACATAGATAGATGATAGATAGATGATAGATCGATAGATAGATGATAGATAGATAGATAGATAGATAGATATAGAGAATGGGGAAGTATTAAAATGCCAAATGCTGATTGTCATTATCATCTGTAAAATGTGTTCATGAGAATCACAGACGCTGTTGATCCGAGCAGTAACGGAGCAGGACGTCAATGTCCGTATAATCAGGCCTGAGCGTTTATTATGACCTTGTATTGAGTCGGTACAACGGTCCTCTTATTACCGAGGTAGTGGGGGAGCATCTATCATACACTGGGTCCCTGTGGGAATACCGGTCGGGAGGAAAACCAGCGTCACGACCAACAAGTTCGCTTTCAACACCCGCACAGTCAGAGCCTGCAACTGGATCTTTTATGGGTTCTACCTGTAGATTGGGGATGTGATGCGCAGCCCACCAGCAGGTTGCGAGAGGCGGAGGAGGCCATGGCAGCGGCGTCCTCCTCCTCCTCCTCCTCCTCCTGCATCAAGCCTCCATTTTACAACGAACCAAACCGGAGACACAACACAGCGCCTCAAAAAAAAAAAAAAAAAAGGACGGTCCAACCGGGCAGCGAGTCCCGCACAGTGTCAGCTCAACCCCACGGTAACGTTTATCAACCCAAACAGCAGGAAAGACTCGATTTAGACCGCGACCGCCTCGGTCGGCGGTTTGTGCCAATGTGCGTAGTGAACGGCAGGATGGGGAAAAACGCCCCGCTGACAAACAATGAAAACACACGCAGGCGGAAAAACACCGGAGACGTGGAGGCACGAACCTTAAATTCACCCCGGTATTAAACACAGACCCAGACTGGTGCTCGAGCGGCTCGCTCCGGCCGTCGGTGCACGGGAGGGACGGAGAGCAGGTTTATCCCGGAGGCTTTGTTGAGAGCAGCACCCCCCCCTCTCTCGCTCTCCATCTCTCGGCCTCAGCATCTCCATCTTCACGGAGCGCGGACGCGGAGGAGCCACACGACGCACGACGGAGCGATGCCGACCGACGGGGCCAGTATCTCGAGGACACGGGCCGAAGGGCTCTTACCTGAGAACAAGCCGCTGGTGGTTCGGTGGCGATCCGCTCTCCTCTCTGCCCGCAGCGACCGGATCCTCGGCAGCAACAACACTGATGCTCTGCCCCACCTCCTCCCGCTCTCTGCCCCTCTCCCTCACGACGTCGCTCGCTCCCCCCGCCGCGCTCCCTCTCTCCTTTAATTCAGCGGGTGCGGAGCCCGTTCAACACGCGCCTGTTATCGGGTTATAGTTCAGTATTCTACCAGTCATCATCATCTCGTTTCCATGTCACTGCCGAGGGACATGACTTTGTTATTATTATTGTTGTTATGATGATGATGATGATGATGATTATTATTACTATTATCATTATCATCATTGTTGACGTCATCAACCACAACAACAACAACAACAATGATGATGATAATGATGATGATATTAATAATAATAATAATAATAATAGTAGTAATAATAATAATAATAATAATAATGATAGACCCTATTTGTTAGGTACCTGATCAGAAAATACTGGAGCACACATTCAATAGCGTCGCAGTATAGGACAATAGGACACACGTGTTTTTTGAATGGTCATTTTGGAGGCTGTAGTTTGTGCTGCTGTTGAACCGTACTGGGTTACACTGAGACGTGTTCCTAATATTTTGTCCAACCTGATTCATATAAATTTGGTTCCAAAAAAATGTCCATGATTTCCAGAAGGTCTTTACTTTCGAAAAAAAGTCCAGACTTTCTCAAAATGTCAACACTTTCCAAAAAGTCCTTATTTTCAAAAAAATCTCCCTACTTTTCTAAAATGTCTTCACTGTCTGAATAACTCCCTACTATCCAGAAATGTCCAGGGTGTCCCAGAATGTCCCTCCTTCCCAAAAATGTCTCCAGTTTCCACAAAGGTCCTCACTTTCCTAAATATCTTAAATGTCCAAACCTCTCCACACTTTCCAAAAATGTCCCTACTTTTCCCAAGTGTCCTCACATTCCTAAAATGTCCCGAACTTCAAAGAATATCCTTGATTTAAGTAATCTAACCTTCCAAAGTGTCCTCCAAGAATGTCCCTACTTTCCAAAAATGTCCCTACTTTCCAAAACTGTCCTCAATTTCCTAAAATGTCCTTAGTCAGGGTCTACAACTGAAGCTGGTCCTCACAAAGATGAAAGTACAGACGTAAACACAGACAGACACACACGCACACACACACACACACACACACACACACACACACACACACACACACACACACACACACACACACACACACACACACACACACACACACACACACACACACACACACACACACACACACAGAGGCTGGCTGAGGAGGAGGCGTGTCCACTCTGCTATGAGGAAATGAGACAGCAGACGACGTCTCTCGGCAGCTGATTTTTCCTGCTTTTCTACAACGAGAAAAACCAACAACCGCCTAAAGAGGTGAGCTTTGACTTTGTTACCTGCTCTGACACTTCGTGCCACTCAAGTGAATGTTATTTTATTGTCACCGTTAAGTACCAGTAGTGTAGTAGACTTTTGAGAGACACATCTGGTGTGTAACCAAGGTTGTAAAGTAGAGGCCCAGTCACTGTAAGAGCTCAGAGATAAACGCAAGAAGAATTAGAAGTAGTAGTACCAGGGTGTAAAGATACTCCCTCCCCACCTTTCATATATCTGACTTCAAGGAAAAGAAGAATCCAATGTTTTACTTCTGAATAATTTGTTGTTTTTAAATTATTTTTGTCCAAAATTGCCACTTTCAAACTCTTTGATAGGCTTTCCGTGATTATCCGCCTACAATCGGTGACCAACTGGACTACCTGCGGTCGAAGGCAACTTCAGAACCCGAGCCCTGCTCTACCGCGTCCATTTTTATCATTCAGACATATGAAACAGGCT
The DNA here is from genome assembly GCF_016859285.1 of Xiphias gladius. Classification (NCBI taxonomy): domain Eukaryota; kingdom Metazoa; phylum Chordata; class Actinopteri; order Istiophoriformes; family Xiphiidae; genus Xiphias; species Xiphias gladius. The sequence goes on along the minus strand of NC_053406.1, from coordinate 28,142,984 downwards.
CAAAACAAAGCCCTTCGTGGTAGCAGCTTTTACTGAAGTCCAGCTCATGTTTTCCTCTTTGCCTCTCCGAGTGTGACAGTGCAGATCTCAGTCAGATCTCTGTGCTGAGCTGGAATCAGTGGGAGGCAGAGATATGCCTGGAGAGGCTAAACTTTCTCATATCTAACTCCAACGTTTGACCATACAAAATACCAGTATCATAAAGTATAAACCACTAAATGTCACAGTATTTTTCTGCAGCCGCTGAACAAAAGGAAGTATATATATTTCCATTATGTACTAACATGCAAGACATGCAAGACATCTGTCTTTTGGCGAGAACTCAACCTAAAGCGAAAGCCACCAACTGAGATTTGCTTTCATTTCTTTCAGATGCGAGTAGCTCCTCCATTTTCTTTTTGAACTGCATTGTACAACAATAGTCGAGAACCACAATTAAAAATCATGCAAGTATAGTATACGCACGTCGTACACATCTTTGAATATACTGAATGTTGAGATTTTCGGTGTGAACCCACAACAAAAACGAAAAGAGCTGGGACGCTGCTTATCGTAAATATGCTGTTGTTGCACGTTGTTTGCCATAAATCAATTCTGGTTACCTCATTATGTCTACTGACATAATTTACCTATCAACAAAGCACGTATATTGTTTCACATTGAAGTTAATTTATTGTGTGTGTGTGTGTGTGTGTGTGTGTGTGTGTGTGTGTGTGTGTGTCTGTGTGCGTGCTTTCCAATACCTGTCACATCCAGGTAGACATGACAACTTTCAGACAGTGCTGAATGGGGTAGATTACTGAGGCGGGGGCTCGGTCGTAAGTGGTGGGGTAGACTATTAGGATACCGTACAGTAAGATTAATGTTTAGCCAGGCTAGCGACGCGGCTCTGTGGGTGGTAACGTTGATCTGCCGGTCTGACGGTCGGGAAGGCCACCGCTTTCCCGACTGAAATATCTCAACAACTAATAGATCTATTGCCATAAAATGTTCTAAAGACACTCATGTTCCCCAGAGGATGTGTCCCACTGATTGTGACGATACTCCTACTTTTCCTTTAACGTTACCATGAGGTTGACATTTTTAGTTTTAGTGAGAAATCTCAACAACTGTTGGATTGATTGTCATGAAATTCTGTTCAGACATTCATGTTCCCCTCAGGATGAATCCTACTGCCTTGGGTGATATTCCTACCTATATAGTTAACCTATAGGTTTAGAGTGATATTAACAATTGCATGAACTGCCATGAAATTTGATAAACACATTCACGCCCCCCTCTGGATAAACTGTAATAGCTTTTTTAATCCTCTGTCTTTTTGTCTAGTGCCACTACAAGGTCAGTTTTTTAATTTGACCAATCCTTTTATCTATAACAAAATTCCTACAAAATTAATGACATTCCCCGCCATCAGCCTTAGCTATACTTCCTGTTTAATGCTAATAAGCAAATGCATGCTAACCACTAAACTACGATGGTGAACATTCTAAACATTATAGAAATCAGCATGTTAGCATTGTTACTGCGAGCACATTAGCATGCTGATGTTAGCATTCAGCTCACATAGCCATACCGTCACATAGCTGCCAGTATGGCTGTTTTTGCACCCTGTTAGCAGTAGCTGAGGTTATCTGAGGTGGACCCACATTGCTTGAGCCAGGCGAACTGCTTTTAGGAGACACCAAATTAACCGTACTAGGTTATTAAATCAGGTTGTTTGGGTATGTGAAGCATTTCCAGGAAATTCATGGTGGATAGATCAGCTCGCTGCAGTTCAAAGGCTCAGTGAGTTTTTAACAATCCCAGCAGATACACAATTGATTGCACTCGTAAGAGTAACTTGTTTAGTCTAACCCTTAACTTGAGTTTGTGGTATTGATTTTATCCTTCTACCCTCTCCTCTCACCTTTATTTTCTCCTCCAGATATGGCCTCAGCGAACATTTCCCTATCTGAAGAACAATTTAAGTGTTCAATCTGTCTGGATGTTTTCACTGAACCCGTTTCCACTCCTTGCGGACACAACTACTGCAAGGCCTGCATCATGGGCTACTGGGCCCAGAGAGACGTCAGCCTTTGTCCACTGTGCAAGGAGAGTTTCCCTAGAACCCCCGAGCTGCGAGTCAACACAGAATTCAGAGACATGCTGGAGCTTTTCAATACAACAAGAGCTGCAGGTGATGACAGTAGTTCCCCTGCTCGGCCTGGGGAGGTCCCCTGTGACTTCTGTCATGGGATGAAGCGTAAGGCTCTGAAATCCTGCCTGGTTTGTCTGGCCTCTTACTGCAGTGCTCACCTGCAGCCACATCATACCGTTCAGGCCTTAAAGTGGCACAAGCTGATCAACCCCGTGAGTAACCTCGAGGACAGAATGTGCAAGAAACACAACAAGATGATAGAGTTCTTCTGCAGCAAAGATCAGAGCTGTGTTTGCATGGTGTGCCTGAGGGATGATCATGCGATGCATGAAGCCGTGTCTTTAGAGGAGGAGTTTAAGGACAGGAAAACTAAGCTGGAGTGTATGAAAATGAAAGTCAACCACACTCTGAGCGAGAAGCAGGTCATGTCTCAGATGATTCAAAACTCAATGAAGCAAGGTTGGCAGGTAATGGAGAGAACAAAGGCAGAAATTGCAGAGGCCTTTGCGGCTCTGGAGGCCTCGATTGAGACCAAAAAGCTGAAGCTTATTGGGCTGTTGGAAAAGAAGCAGAGAGCCGCAGAGCGGCAGGCTGAAGCTCTGGTCACACAACTGCGGCTAGAGATCGCTGAGACCCGTCAGATAAGTACTAAGCTGGAGGGGCTCTCAAAGACTGAGGATGACTTCAGACTCCTCCAGGACCTCCCATCCATCTCCTCCCCTTCAAACTCAAAACACCGCTTTATAGCCACAACCCAAAGCCCCCTGCATGTGGAGTCTGTGAGGAGTACGGTGGCCAAGATTGAGGAGATGCTCAACAAACACATGGAGGATATTATCAGAGAAGCCAACCTGGTAGATGAAGAGGAGCGAGTTGAAGAACTGACGGATGTGATTGACGATGAGCTTGGGACAATCCAGAAGCAATATTCAATAAAAGTGACACTGGACCCCGACACAGCACACCCCTCCCTCATCATCTCAGAGGACAGGAAAGAAGTGTGGTATGGAGGCACAAAGAGGCCAATCCCCGACGTCCCCGCAAGGTTTGACACCCTCCATTTTGTCCTTGGAAATGAGGGGTTTTCCTCCGGCAGGTTCTACTATGAAATCACGCTTAAAGGGCAAACAGGATGGGAAGTTGGAGTGGCAAGAGAGTCCATAAGCAAGAAAGGTGTTGAGTTGTCTCTCAGCCCTGAAAAGGGATGCTGGACATTGGGCTCATACTGGGGACGTTGCCAGGCTAACGCAAATCCTCCCGTCATCCTGGCCTTGTCTGAAAAGACCCAGAAAGTCGGGGTGTTTGTGGATTATGAAGGAGGGTTGGTCTCTTTCTACGACGTGGATACTAGGACTCTTGTCTACTCTTTTACACAATGTGCTTTTACAGCAAGTGTCCCGTTTCTGAGTAATTTATTAGCATTAAGGGTTATAACCGGCACCCCAACAAAGACCAGGATCTACCCTATATTCCGACCCAGCTGCGAGGACGGGAGTATCTCTGCTCCTCTACAGATCACTCCTGTCAGATACACAAAAGGAAAGTAGTGATCCACCTTGTTAAACTCAAGCTCTACTCGCAGAGACAAGTTTAGCTGGTGGCTCCTCCTATGATTTGTAATGATTGTGTTTGCATTCTGTCAATGAAATGATTCAGAAGGGTTGGATTACCTGCTTTAGCAACGCCCTCAAAAGAAAACTGCGATGTTCTCTTCAGAACAGATTTGAGTTTATGATGAGTTTCTAATTGAACAAATAAACAACATCAGTGGGTGAATGTTACAACACAGATGACGAAAGTAATCGAGTATGGAAGGTTCCTCTTGACATTTGGGAACAACATATGTAACAAAATAATCTGAGATCAATAGGGATTATTTGCTGCATTTAAAGATTTTTTTTAACTTCAAATACACTGTAGAGCACATGTCACTGGATTGTAAAACTTTTTTCTTTTACATTTTCTCAGAATAAAGAACCCAAAATATTTTATGCCATAAACCTACAAATAATGAGAGTTCAATAGGTTAAAAAGGAAGTTTTTATTTTATCATGAATTTGGATTTTCCCTTTCACTATTTGATAGAGAGATGTACACACCTTGTTGCACAAATACATTAATGGGGTGTTTTATAAAATGCACTTCTCTCGTTTTCCCACTGTTATCCCTTTTCATCATGTTAAAGCATCTTACGGTTCTGCAGATTATTGATCATCTCCCCCTGCGTCATTCTCTTCATGAAGTACAGTGTGATCTTCAGAAACGCTGCTCTGCTGCTTCTCTTCCCTTCTGTCTCCCCCTCCGCCTCATCCTCCCTCTCCATCTCCGAACACTCGGAGCCTCCGGACCCTCTTCAGCTCGTTCTTCACAAAGGTGAAATTGAAAAATATTTCAAATTTGACGCTAAAGTCAAATTATGCAACATCTAAGCAACGTCGCATGAGCTGATAACAACGCGCACTGGTCCAAAGAGTGTCGCATGGAGAGTCAGAGCTGAGTGGTTGGTTTTCGTTGATTTAACAAGAGGTAAAAGGTGTTGTTGAACATTCACATACCCGAAATATGGAGTCCAGGTCTGTTTGCGGCTCCTGGGCAGACTGAACACTGGCAGCCTCACACCTGTCCTGAAGGTCTCTGTAAAGAAAACATGATGCATAATGTGTTGTTGTGGCTTACACACTCACGTACAGCTAGTTAAAGTGTGGTCACGCTTTACTGTAGTAGAAAGAGGTGAACAGTAGTGCAAGTAACACTGTCATGATTGCATCTTGTATTTTGAAAACAAAAATCGTGTCTCAAAGACAAATTCTATATCTCATGACTGAGAGTCACAACTGCTTTGGGGCCAATACGCAACTTAAACAAATGTGATGTAGAAACTTGAAACCTCCAGCGAACACACTGCACACTGACAATGAACTTCAGTGAAGTTGGAGACATCTTGAGCCCTGCAGTCAAAATTTCAAAATGAAAAATCGGTGCATATTCAACTTCCATATAAACAACCTAATGTATCTCTGAAAACAGAGCAAATCAAAGGTGGACAATGAAAACAGGAGTGTTGAAAAGGAGCGGACAGCCAAGTAAGACAAACTGATAAGAAAGAGATAAGAAACACACATTAGTGATCCAATAGTGAAAAGCACTCTGACCAAAAACACCTCCTGCTCTATTATGTAGGATTGGATTTTTGGTTTTTTACTTTACTGCCATCTGGTGGTAGGAGTAAGAATAACACCAGGATTTCTTCTTTTCCCAAACAAAAACTTATTCCCTAAAAATATCCATGTCATTCAGTTTCATTCACGTAGGCTATAATCTAAAAAAAAAATACTAGACAAATTAACTTCTAGATAAACAGTATTAATGACTGTATGTGAAGGACAATCAGTGGTGGAAAAAAGCATCTTTTACTTAAGTAAAAGTAGCAATACAACAGTATAAAAATACTCCATTTCAAGTAAAAGGCCTGCATTCAAAAGCAATACCTTGCAGCAAAAAACGGAGTATTGTTTACCGACATTACAATACTGATGGGTGATTTATTTTATATCAAGGAATGACATTTTATTAGATGATTATATGTGTTGTACTTAAAATCTTAAACAGCAAAGTAAGAAGTAACTATAGCTTTCAGTTTAATGTAGTGCAGTAAAAAGTTCAACGTGTCCCGCTGAAATGTGGTGAAATAAGAGCATAAAGGGAGATAACAAGGGAGTGCTCAAGTTAAGTACGAGCACGTGAAAATTGTACTTACAGTAAGTACAGCACTCGAGTGAATGCACTTCGGTAAATTCCACCGCTGAGGACAGTGCTGCTGCAAATGAACAGGCACAATCTCACAAACCTTTTCTGGATGTGTAAGTGTTGAAGCGCACCATGTGTAACACTCCTTTTCAGGAGTAAATGTAAGATGAACAGGTACCAGGTTCAGGGGACTCTGGTCTCTCCTGATGGATCCTAATGGTAACACGGGGCGGACTAATCAGTGATGATGGCATTCAAGAGAGAGGCTGTCGTTTGGTCAGAACACTCTAAACCAGCAATGTCGTCCTGCACATGAATACACCCGGGAATCACGTTACATCACATTCATATTGGATGAACCTGCACAACACAATTTATGTTCAGTTCCAGTGCAGGAAGAAATGTTTTAGTTTCTGACACTTAACCCAGACATTCGAGGATAGGTTCGTAACTTTTCCAGTCTGTTTTTAAACAACAGTCATGTGCAAATATATATATGAAACTACTTGGTGTAAAATGACCCCTCCCGCTCATGCTGGCCATTAGGAGATCCCTGTGATTTCAGTGATGGGGGGGGGCACCCCAGAGTACTCCCTCTGTTTACAAATACATGCCAAATTTTATCTGACATTAATATGAGTCTTTAGCAGTCCGAGTTAGTCAAATCGGGCGGATATCTTCCAAAGTTACTGCATTTTAGCACAAAAGCCCTTCTTTGTGTTTCCCCGGAGGGTGTTTCTTGTTGGGCTGAAATGGAGGGAGAGTACCACAAAGAGAGAGTTTCTTACTAAAGAGACGGTAACTTTGAAACTTGTATCCACTTTATTTTACTAACTTTAATAATCAATATCTTTATACTAACAACGGATCACATTACTTCTTGTGTGTGAAAAGACTCATTCATTCCACCTGTTTAGCGCTAAGAAGCGGACAGACACAGCTGAGACTGAATATTGGACCTACATCCGTTTGGTGGATGCAAACACGGCTCCAAATGTCTGTTGGATCTGCAAATGAGCAACTGCTCACCAACATGTCGTGTCAGTGTTGTTGTTTACGGCTCGTGGCAAAAAAGGTTATAGTAGGTTTAACCACACCTGAGCCGCCATGTGCAGATATTGTAAATACAAAGAATTTCATAAACGTTGGCATTAAACATCAAACATGCTGTCATTCGGTTTAGCAGAACGGACCGAAATATATGTTTTTGTCTGGTGATAGGGTCGGGTCCTGCTGATAGGGCACCGGATCAGAAAGGGCTCCAATGGGTTGTTTTAGACGGCACTGACAAATGACCTAATTTGTTGTTTACGTCGCAGTAGTCTTAAAAAGATAAGAGAGGCAACTGCTGTCGCTTCTGGATGTCAGGCATGTGCAAACTAATGTGAAACAACCCGCAAAAACCAGACTAGACCTCAGGTACTAGAAGCACTGCCTCTCAGCACACGACAGCTCGCCTGTATTCATCATCATTTGCAAATCCTTACTCTTTATTAGTAGAGTGTTGTGCATCTTTGAAAGCCACAGGGTGACGCATGGGGCGGTCGCTCCTCATGGACACGCAGCTGAGGCCAACGCAGTCCGATCTCTTCTGCTGAATCCTGATGAAGAAAAGAGAGGATGATTTCTTTTTGCAGCCAAGTCATTCCATGAGAACAAGCACGTGCTGAATGATAATAACACACAGTGAAGTGTAACCTAACTTCTCTGCCTTTTCATGTTGGAACATGCACCTGTCAGTAAAAACAGAGAAAGAGAGTGTTGTTGTTTTTATACTGAAGATTATATGAATTAATTCATAATTATTTCTTAAAATAAATATAAAATATTTTAAACATTTATAATTACTGTATCATTTATTCAGTTCTGAACAGGTCTGCCTGGAAAAAAAACATTTTTTTTTCACATGTGAATTGGTGTTCAGGCTGTAACACTGGGTAAAGTGCCACATCATTTTGCAGAACGGCTTGTAGTTGTGTAATTGCCCAGGTCATCTGAATGTCGCTGCAATTCAAAATACTTGCACTGTACTTGGCCAATAACACTGATGCTTATAATATATTAAACATATGCAGTTGTTTTTTGGAATGCGTTATTTTATTCTTATAGAGCACAGTATTATTTACTTATTTTCTCTGAATTAATATTTAAAGTTGTTGTCTTGATGCATAAGGATGGTTTTGTTTTAACAACTAACAAAGGTGACATAACTGACCAGATTTTGGGCGGTTTGCCATCAACCATCATGGCAGTTTTGCGTTGCAATCGAAGGTCAGACTCACTCTGGCTTCTGATTGGGCCGAAAACTCTACGTCCCGCCCTCCTCCTGCTACACGTGGCCTCTCGCTGCTCTGACTGCGCCTCCCGCCTGCCACTCAAACCAGCCCCAGCCAATCGACCGTCTTTGTCCTTTTTGACTCGCGTCATACGCGTTCGCCGGCAGCTAGTGCTACTATCCAAGATGTCGGCTACGTCTGTGTTCCCCATGTGTGTGCGAGCGAGCCGGGGCCTCCTGAGGCTCAGGAGCGGCGCGGCGGGCGCCTCCTCACCGGCCGTGGTGGACATCGTGCGGACACTCTCTACGGACAAGCCGGGCGGCACGACGGGCGGGCTGGCTCAGGCTATCCTCCAGGAGCGACTCCAGCAGCAGCAGCAGCAGCAGAGTCAGGTAGGTGCGCTCGGTTTTTGTATCAACATATACCGATGTGGACGGGGAGAGCAAATAATGCAGCGTCTGGGTTCGACTGTGAAACCCCGCCCACAGGAGCTGCCCGTGTAACGGAAATCGGAGCCACTTGTATGACATTTCCAACCTCTGGCTAAGCTTACATCTAAATAGTTAGCTGACAGACAGAATTGGACGTTTGTTTCGTGTTAGTTTTGTTTGGATAGATATCGCCTTGAGAAATGTTAGATTCCTGCTGCACTGCCCCGCCCGTTCCCCGCAGTCTGCTGAATGAATGAACCTGAGATTAGCCTAGCTAACAGATTAGCTGGCTAATGTTAGCATGCGTTTTTACTGGGACCGGTTGTCTGTCTCTCTCTAACACCTCTAGGAGACACATTAGTCTAACAGTCATTGCCTGAATCCAGTTGGTTTCCCCCCTTTCCAACAAAATAGTCCGTTAATTCATTTGTGAGTGTTTTCATACTCTGGCCAGCTACGGCAGCGGGCAGGCAGCTAGCATAAGATCAGTCCCTTAAAGCCTGCCGTCGTAACCTGTGCCTCACGGCTCGCTGTGCGAATCCGCTCTCCACGCAGCCACACCGAGCTAAACGTGCCTCCGCGTTTTATCCGTAGGAGCTGTTAGATAAATACTGTGGACAGGCAAGGTTTGTTTGGTTTGAAGGTCAGAACAGACACCCGCCCCCTCCCCTCTCCTCCCCGCGTTCAGTTCAACCTTCCCCGGAAAACCAAATCTGCAGCAGGCTACTCACAGTCCAAGCGACTGACGTGCTGCCGTGTCACTGAAATTTTAAGATAAATTTACTGTCTCGTTTCCCCTCCTTTAAAGACGAAGCTGAATGGCACCGGGGAGGGAAAAGGAAGTGACAGCATCACTGACTTTATATTCCACAATAATAATAATAATAACAACAACAATAAAATGAACCAAAAATGACATCACGTACAGTACATGTGACTTTTAATTTGAAGAGCCCGGTTTGGAAAGACTTGATATCATGAGCAAGATTACCTGTGAAACAATTGATAACTTGTGGACTGGCAGAAGATATTTAGTCCATGATGGTTCAAACTCGTCGCAGATACTGTGCAGTTTGTTAAAGCGTTGCCCACATTACCCACCCACGAGGTTTAAATGAAGAAAAGCCATTTTCGCAGAGTTAACTGTATTATATTTGTTCTCGGAGAACAGGACTTTTTCTGAGTGCAACAGGAAATGTAGTTAAGGACGGGTGTGTTGGGTGTCAACAGCAGATTGACTTTGAAATTAGGATTGTCCATAAACGTGAAGAAATTTTCGTAATAATTTCATATACTGTTGTTTTTTTGAAAAATTAGGTTGAAAGAGGACACGATATGCTGCTCCGTATTGAAAAATGGCGATTCATCCTTGTACCCACTGACAGATTAAGACCAGAGTATTTGTGGAAGAATATTTTGAAGAGTTGGTTGCATGCTTTGTGTTTATGATCATTTATTTTCCTCTTTTAAATATGTCTATCACATTAGCTATACAATTTGTACTGTAAAAATAAAATGATAATGGCTTTTTTGTACATTAAGTATCTATGGCGATCTACACCAATCTGGATGGCTGTCTGTCTACCTGTCTGTCTACCCGTCTGTCTATCTATAAATGTAGAGTTATCGAGACAAACAACGCCGTCACACTCACATTCACAGCATTCGGTGTATAAGCAACGTAACTGTTTGCGGGACTGTTTATAAAGAAGAAACCTGAAACACCCTCAGACATTGTGATGAAGTTGCTGAAAACGTTTGGTGAATAAACCACGATGCGCTGGGGAAGAGTTGTTCTACGCGTTTCGAGTTTGTTGAACTTGCATCGACGCTCACACTGGTCTACACCTCACTGTGTGCGTGTGTGTGTTCTCAAAGTTTGAAATAGAAATGTATTAAGTGACTTTTTTGATTACTGTTACTCCTTCCCTCATCATTTGATTTTCAGTGAGTAAAAATTTTTCTAGTCACAAGCCAATGTTTGGTTTTATAACACTGGGGTTTTTGACTGTATTTCTAAACAAATTCAAGACATCACTTTTGGCTTCGGGAACTTTTGAATGGATATATTATCTATGTTTACATTCTATTGAGAAGAGGGTAAATTGATTAATCTCAGAATTGCTGAGAGATTAATTAGTAATTAAACTAGTCCTTAGTTTCAGCCCTATTGGCAGTGATGAGATGATTTTTTTTTTTTTAGTGGGGGAAATAGTTAACTGGTTTGATTGACTGAACCCGACATCACAGTAATAAGTTTACACTCACCCATCAGTTCGAGCTTTAAGTCCAAGATCCCACAACATGTCAGAATGCTCTGTTATTATAAACCGAGATTTAAATTCAGTTTTGTTTTTTGTTTTTTTCTTTTTGTCCAGGGCCAGCCTCCTCCTGAAGGAAAGGAGGGAGAGAGGGAGGGAGAACAGGCAGAGGACAAGAAGCAGAAGGAAAACACCGCCTACGCTAAGAAGATGGTGCTACGGCTGGCGGGACTCATGGGACTGGGCGGGGCGGTCGGCATCGTCTACATATTCGGTGAGTGTGTTAACGTCATCCCATGGCAACGGAGACTTTGAGAATCTGACAGTGAATCTCTGTATGTATTTTATTTAGTATTAAAAATAATTCTTATAATTATGTTAGTCCAATTACTTTTTAGCCTCTGAAAATGGAGGGACTATGTATAAAAAGGGCTGTAATTCCTAAGCAGTTAATGCGATATTTTTGTAAAACCCATGTTAGACATGTTGCTTTTGATTTTTTTCTTTAAAGATCTTTTTTTTTTTTTGATGCGTTTGACCACCAAATTCATGATCTATTCCCTTCTGTTGTAAGGGTGGCTTCAGAAGTTTCAGAGTTGGAGATTTCAGAACTTCACCTGCAGAGTGAAGCGATTATTCGATTAGACGGGCAATGGAAAATTCAGCAGAAACTATCTTGATAATTAATTAATGATTATAAGTCATTTTTTACACAAAAATATCAAATATTCCCTAGTTCCACATTTTCAGGTGTGAAGATTTGATGCTTATCTTTGTCTTATGTGATAGTAAAACCGAGTTTCTTCTGGGTTTTGAACTGTTGGTTGGACAGAACCAGATATTTGAAGGTGTCACCTTTGACTCCGGGTTCTTTTTTCTGACATTTTATAGACGGAACAAATAAGTGGCTAATTGAGAAAATAATCTTGAAATTTATCATTAATTCCAAGCCACGACAGCGGGGCTGGTATTGTTTTTCACCTTGTGAGTCTCTGTGTGTGTCATCATGGCATAATGTGGTCCTGGAGACGCCTACTGTAGTGGGAACTACCACAGATAAGGTTTTGAGTACTCTGCCAAGCGCCTGCCTGTCTGCCTGTCTGCCTGTCTGCCTGTCTGCCTGTCTGCCTGTCTGCCTGTCTGTGGACAGATTTTGTCACCAAGATAGCATCACAACTGTGCAAGTTACGTCATGAAACTTGATAGATGTGTAATTGGGATCAAAATGAGTTCAAAGATGGGGGTGATGGGTGTGGTGCGACCCATGAGCACTGAGTGCTCAAGGGCCACAACGTTAACGTGTTGATGGGCGTTGAGTCGTGTGATCCCATTGGAAGATGGTCTCTAGTTGAAATAATCATTTGTTGCAGATAGTGCTGTCAAAATTAGCCAAAATTGACGTTTGATTATTCCTTCTTAAAAAACCCACAGGTTCGAATCATACGCGTATCTGTTTTTGCGCATTATGTCCGTTAGAGGGCAAACCAGTACAACGAGCGTCATGACCACTTAGGTGCATATTTTCGAGTTGTGCCCTCAGGTTGCTAGTGCTGGAATGCTAGGCTAACTGTAGCTTACATAGCTGGCATACAGCTTCATCTTGAGGTTCCACAATTTTGCCGTCTACCGACCAACATCCAAAGTGTTTCAAAACGGGGCTTCTCAGATGGCTCGGAGTGCAGATCCCACTCTCTGCCGTCGAGCTGGGTTGTGAACCCTCTGCTGCCATTACCACATGGTTGTTGTTGTTGAATTATTCAATCATACACACACATACAATCAAATATTAATTTTAACAATCAAATATTGTTGTTTTTTTTTTTACAATTCAATTATATATCAGATGTAGAATATTCATTAACAGCCCTAGTTGCAGCCCTTCTTGGCAAACAAACTAAATTGATCTACATCGGATTTTTTTACATTATTTTTTTTTATTTAGCTTAGCTAACTCTTAAAACTTGATCAGAAGGACCCTCCCTACCTTCTCTGTCAGTGTGAGTGGAGTGGGGGTTGTAAACATTGTGGTGTGATTATCCGAGAAAAGTTGAATCGAGGGCGACTGGACGTGGTTGCAGATACTTTAAGACGTATCACCTCTCACCCTCGAGGCTTCTCCAGTTCTGAGACAGAGCCACCACCACGTCCGGTCGCCTTCGATTCAACTTTTCTCGAATAGCCATGACCTGGACATCACAGACATTGGGTGTGATTGGTTTATCACCCTCAGCTCCATGTTTAGAGGGGCAGCCCACAGATGGGCGGAGCGAGCAACTGTCAGTCAGAGGTGAGGATCCTGACTTCAGAGAAGAATGAGACTGAGGCTGAAGCCTGAAGAGGCTTGTTTCATCAGCTTGTCAGGTAGAAAATACATGTGTGATCTAGGAGTCAGATTCAGGTTGTGAGTGAAGTTTGAAGCAGCCGGTTTAGTTTTCAGTCAGTGGTAGCACAAAAAGGCCATGTGACAAAAAGAGTCTGGGAAGAGAGAGTGCTTAGAAATTAAGATTTCAACTTTCTTCGAGGCAGAGCAGACAGTGTTTAAAATCATCAGCTCCTCTTAGAAGCTTAGAGGGAGAGCTGGTTTTTAGCAGCAGCCGGTCAAGGACAGTCGCCACACCAGAACACTCTTAAACCCAGCTGGGACTGAGTGAATCGACTGTTTCATCTGCTGGGTTCATTTAGTCATCGGAGCCTTTATTTTTTCATCTTCAGGCTTTTAAGTTACCCTGAAGTTTTCATTTTTATTGTGGGTCAAAGCCAGGATTTGGATTTCCCTGCTTTTGTCCTCTTTTATTTGCTTTTTCTCCATGCGATCTCTGAAGCGATTGGAGGAACAGAAAATGATGGAGCACTCGGCCCCACACAGTCTGCAGAGGAGCGGGCGATGGCGTGATGGACAGTGCAGACGGAAGATGGATATACATCTTAATTGCTTATCATTTCGGAAACTACTTTGGATGCTTTGGAAGTGCAAGCGCCCGTGAATTTCTGTTGGAAATTTACCAACTTTAAACTTTTACTTTGTCACTTTTTTTTTCCCCCTCGTATCAGCCTTGTCATGGAATATTTCTGTTGCACATTTGGAATACTGAAGGGGAATTTGCGCTTGATAATTTGGGATTTAATCACGTCTCTGCCATGGGGAGTAATCTTTGGAGATATTGTGGAGATTCTGCTCTGGCAAAATATACATGTCCACATCTTTTGTCTGGTTTTCCAGGAGATAGGTTTGTAAAATACTGTTTATTTTTCCAGTTTGCACAAGATTCTAGTGACGTGCAGAAGTTATTTGCAGGTTATAATGCTGTGAAAGCGAGATCTGGCCAAATAACACCTGACAAAGTGTTAAGCTTGGGAATTGAATCTCATTCGTCTGACCTCTTTCCCCTCTTTCGTGAAGGCTCTTAATACTGTGATGAAACTATAGAAATACTAATGAAACTTGCATATAGAAAGGCTGGAAAAATGTTTTGGTGTTTTGCATGTCATATTTTTTGGGGAAAGTTTACTCAAGTAAAGTCTCTTAAGTGTGACTGTTTATTTTTTGTATCTTTTTATTTGGCTTTGCAACGGACCATTATTTTCATTATCTCTCTATCTATTGACTAATTTTTTTCGATGGATCTACATCTAGTCAGTACGCTTTGTTTTTGTTTGTTTTGTTTTTTTTAAATAACAAAAAATGCTCATCACAACTTCTCAAAGCCCAAGATCATGTCTTTAAATTTGTAGTTTTGTCCGACCATCAGTCCAAACCCCAAACATATTCAGTCAGTACTGTAATAAAACAGAGAAAACAGCAAATCTTCACATGTGCTGGAAGCTGGAAGGAGTAAACACTAGTCATTCTTGCTTAGTTAAAAGACCTTAACAAACTTAATCAGTTATCAGAATTGTTCCAGATTTATTTTCTGTTGTTTGACTAATTGATCCATGAACCAAACCTTTTAGCTCTTGTCTTTAGTAGGGCTGGCAAGTACATCATCATCAACTACGCTCAGTTGCCAGTTAATAAGGAGCACGTAGCTAAAACTAAAGCAGTCTAAAACAACAGTCTTGCGATAGATCCTACCTTCATGAGGGATATAGTGTTCAGTTTTTGTTGAAACAGACAGGTGTTCATTCAACTGTGTGATCGTTTTGGAGGATGTAGATTGTGGTTTTGTATGAGACTGCGTCAGTTTTAGCCAGGTGTTCCTAATAAACTGACACCTGAGTGTATCCAATCAAATAAGAATCTGATCAGACAGTTGATGGCAGCTTTTGGCCCCTTGACAGTTTTGCTACAAACCCATTTTGGTTGAAACCAAAAAAGTATCCCCACCCTGCCCTACAGATCTCCGCTATCTGACATACTCATTGAAAAATAAGGACTGTTAATCAGCCTAATGTGTTTCTAACAGTTGTTCTAAAAAACAAATGTTAAAGATCAAACTAGTGGAAAATTCAGGATGTTACCTTTGTATCGTGTTGAAAAGGCTCACAGTCATTGTGGGTTTTTCCTGTGAAGTAACTTACAGAAATACTTTCTCCACACAGATAATAAACTGTTGTTTTCTTTTTTTTTTCTTTTCTTTTTTTTTTTTTTAGGCGCCAATTCAGTGGATGAACAAGGAAACACGGTAAGTTTTATTGTCTCACCCACATAATTCCTCCAGGTGTGATCCTGGACACGTTACCAGCAGTACCTGTCAGTGCCAGTGTTTTGAGGTGATCGTGGTTGGAGAGCTTGTGTCCGCACAGTGAAGACGCATTTACCCGTCTATTCAGGCTCAAATTGGATATTCACGTGTGTGTTGACCAGAGCCGAGCTGACGCAGTGATTTGTGTCGGCACACTTTAGCACACCGCTGTTAATTTCGGCCACATTTTTCTTTTCGTTGCTTCCCTTTGATGTGTGGTGCTGTTTCGTTCACCCCACAGGTAGGAGATCCTCTTCCTGTTGCATAGGATGCTAAAGGGCACACTTCACAGGTCTCTGTGACGTGTGTCTGTCTGACAGAGGTGTAAATGTGGACAGGCAGGGCTTTTCGCTCCTGACCATCATGCAGACGACTGAGGTAGCTGTCAGAGGTGTCAGTATGGGAAAGGAAGGGAGCACACTTATCTCGCCTTCAGCACCCCCTTCTGTTCCATGCCATACTGTAATATAAGGTTTAATGTGGTCGGGCGGCACACTCGACAGGTAGCTGAGACATCATGTTCGTCTGAGCCGTGAGTTTGGGAAAGTCAGGAACATCAAAGAGCCCAGTTATCCCACCTCCACACACTAATGACAACCACTTCCAGTCCTCTCAAGTACCACTGAATAATAACCAGTTTGATCCCAGATCTCTGAACTGGTTAAAAAAAACTGCTGCCGGAAGAAGACTGACTAAAAAGGCTGGCTTTTATCTTGTTTGCTGCGGTATTTCAGTGGTATTGTTGTTTCACGTAATTTTGAAAATCAATTCATTTAACGCTTTAAGTAGTAACTTTAGGTTTCAAGTCCCCAATCAGTAACTTTTTTTTCCCCTTTGAACATTAAATATTCGTACGTTCACAATGCAGCAGTTTGATTTAGAAATGTACATTTTGTGTTTAAAAATGGAAATTCATTCTTGAATTTCAGTATACATAACAAAACATTAACAAGCTTTAGGAGCTTTCAGCTGCATCTCAAGGTCTTCATCTTCATGCTTGTTGACAGATCTTGGCGTAAGCTCAGAAAAGCAAGTAAGTGGACCTGTGGAGCTTAGATAATTTTCTCAGATACATTGAGTCATTTGTAAGTGATGATAAATGGAAAAGAGAGGCCTATTTTTACTGATCTCACCAAATGCATCACCTAGCATCTGAAATATTGATAACTTATGTATATAATATAGATATAGTCATGTATTAACTATAGGAGCTGTAAGTCAGTTCGAGATCTGTCTTGTATTGTGTAAACATGTGGATTGCAGATTGTGCCTTAATGTCAGTATTGGTTTGGGACTAGGCGATATTGGCGGACTGTCGGTTTGTGTTATAGAGTATTGTGGGATGGAGTTTTATATTCTGACAACATCTGACTTGAGGTCTCAGGTAGCCTGTGGTCCCAGTCTGAGAGGCCATCTCTCAGCTGTCAGACAGGATCTGCTGTCGGAGGTGTTGGTCCGGGAAGACGAGCCACTTCAAAGGGCACACTTCTCTTGCATTAGGATCCTTTTGTTGGTACCAAAGAGCCAAACGTCCCAGGTTGGCTTCCTGCTAAGTGGCCTTTGCGACTTTGAAGCCGTCAGTGTGGGAAAGTCGAGTCATCCAGAGGGAAATTATATTTATTGCCTTTTCTACAGCAAAAAGGCAGAAGAATTACCTGTGATTGGAGTCTTCAATAACTTCATGGTCTTTTTTTCTTTTTTTTCTTTTTTTGTTGAACGCAAAATACTCCACCAAGGAGAGTGTTTTGCTTTCTTTCAGTTTTCTTATCCAGGTTAATCCAACGTCTTTCAATCTCTTGTGGAACTTGACACCTCGGTCCTGTTGTTTGGCTGCCTAGGTCTTTGGCGGAATTGCGAGGTCATTCAAAGATTTTATGGGTGCAAGGATCGAGTTTGTGACATTCGATGGCCAGCAGGACAAACCATCATCTGGCTCATGACATTCATGACCCTATGGTAGTATTTCATTAGCTCTTTGCATGACCCTAATTGCTGTGAACACCAGAAAAAGTCACTTCATCCAAGTCCAAATTCATCATTTTTATCAGACGTTGCAGGAACGGGAATCGAATCGAATGACCTGTACGAATAAAGAGTCACCAAAGTGTAAAAAACAGTCTCCCAGCTCTGTTTTGTTTGTAATTTAGCAGTTTTGAATTTTTTTGGGGTCTTTTTTTTCCCAACACCTTTCACCAAGTTTGGGGCCAAATGAAAGCAGCTGTGATGCGTGACTAGGTGTGAATGTGGGAATGATGGTGTCTTTTGTCTGTGCTCGGTTTACTTCCTTACAGCTCGGGAGGATTACTTCCTTCAAAGAGCACACTTATCTCACCCCGGACATCCTGTCGGGAGCTTTCAGCTCCCATCAGACGACACACTCCTCACGTCAGTGTGACACCGTCTTGTGCCGCTCGTCAGAGCCTTCAGAGGGCACACTTATCTCACCTCCTCGTCCCAAAACTCTTTCTCTACTTCAGAGAACATTTGCTAAACAGGGACTGTGACATGTGGCGTGTGCCGGTTCTGTCTGTGAAGTGTTTGTCTGAGAAATTCAGTTTACTTCAAAGAAAACACTCCACAGGACACTGTCAGTTCCGTGTGTGTGTGTGTGTGTGTGTGTGTGTGTGTGTGTGTGTGTGTGTGTGTGTGTGTGTGTGTGGTCTTAGGCATGTTGTCCAGCTTTAGCTTTGGCAATAAAGTCACTAAATTTCCGAAAAGACCTTGTTGGGAATGTAAGTAAGGCAAAGGTTAACTTTTCCCATCAGACGACATAGTGGCATCACCACTCCGCAGTTTACATTGAACTACAGGTAAAACAAGTCAGTTATTTGATTAGTTGAGAACTGGACTGCAACTAATGACAATTTTCAGTATTGGATAATTGGCTGATTATTTCCTTGATTGTTTAGTCTATAAAACATCAGGTCGTGGTAAAAATTGTCATCACAATCCCTCGCAGATGCATAGACATCTCCAAATGTCTTCTCTTGTCCAAAACCCAAAGTATTCAGTTTACTACCATTCGAGGAAAAAAAAAGCACTTTTTCACATGAGAAAAAGTTTTTTGCTGTAAGAAAATGACAAAAGTGATTAAACAGTCAATGAAATTGTTACTGTCAGTCGATTTAATTAATCAACTATTAAGCATTTTAGCTTTTGCTGATCTCGAGATAATTATTCACAAACAGCTCTGATAATTGAATAATCAGTTGTTTATTAAGCACAAATACCAGCCATTCTCTGGTTGTAGCTTCTCCAGTCTGAGGGTTTGTAAAACTTTAAAAACTGAACAGAGAAATCTGAACTAATTTCTCATCAATATGCAGAAAATTGATGACAACTTGAACAGACAACTTACACGCAGCAGGTTGTTGTTTATGAAATTCGGGTGAAATTCAGTGATGGTTTGGTTTGGTTTAGAGGTAGTGTCTTCCACTAAAGCACCTAAGTAGCAGAGTGGAAGTTCTGGACTCAACACAATTAAAATGACCATTTCTGTGATGAATATTATTCCAGGTAATTGCTCTCTCACCCTTGAACACTAAATAACCAACACTAAGTTTTCCTCTGAAGTTTCGTGATGATGCGGGAACGAGGACATGTCCTCTCCTCGTAGCTGTTTTATAAAGACCTGCCCTTCCCATTGTCACGCATTATAAACTCTTTGGCTGTATCCTGTCTAGCCAACAGGCAGACTGAGTCACTTCAAAGCTGAGGTACACTTCTCCCACCCTCTCACCCCCCACCCCCCCCGAACCTGCAGAGAGCTTACAGGTCCCAGCTGTCAGAGGTGAAACTATGGGAAGAAAGTCTTCAAAGGACATACTTCACATCAACTTTGCATCTTATTGTGCTCAAACTTTTTTTTTTTTTTCAGGAGGCTGTGAGGTGAAAAATTAGGACACACTTCTCTTGTATTTACATCTTGAGGGAGTGCCGCTAAAGTCTCAGTGCAGCCTTGATGCCGTCACCAGTGGGAATTAGATTTAACTAATGATCTGATTGTTTCATCAAACATGCTGCAACTTAAAAGTCCCTTCTCCCAAAGCCTATGAGCATATATGTGAAATTTTTTACTCCACGTGTGCACATGCCATAAATATGTGAAATGTGTTTAGCTGCAAATAACGATAATTTTTATTACCGGTTAATATGCCAATTATTTTCTTGGCTATTTGATTAACTGAAAAAGTAATTTTTCTGGAGCTCAAGGTGATGTCATCAAATGTCTAGTTTTGTCCATGCAACAGTTCAAAATCTAAAAATATTTGGTTTACTGGTATGTAAGACAAAGAGGAGCAGGCAGTTCTCCCATTTGAGAAGCTAGAGCCATCGACTGTTTATTTTTATTTATTAAAAAACTGATTTTTAGTGTTGTAGTACGCTATGGTGTAATATATAGTTTATGGTCGGTTCTTTCATTTGTTTTTCTACTGCTTTAGTAGTTTAGGTAGTTGAGTCAAACTTCTCGTTAATGACGACTTCTCAAACAGCATGCGGCTCATCGTGGGAGGTGCGGCTGAGACCGCACACTTATCTCACCCTCCTGTCTCAAACGTTGAGCTGTTTTTCTGTCCTTCGCCGGACTCGACGCGTGTCAGAACCGGACATTTGTTCACTTCGTTTTCGTCTCGAAAGTGCACGCTTGTGTCAGGGAGGTGCGACGAAGTGTGCCGGCCACCAGGCTGCCGCTGCAGGACTCGACACGTTGTATCTCGCGGTTAGGTAGTGCATGTGGCGTCTTTACGGTGCCTGAAGTCAGAGCAATCCCCTGTAAGACAGATGATTATTAAAACCAAGAGTGCGAATTCAGTACTTGTGTATTTTTTGGAGAAAATGATCTGAAAGTTAACTTCAAAAGAGAACACTTTGAAAGAATGTGTTTTTAATGATGTGGGATGAAAAAAAAAAAAAAGAAGATGGAGAACATCTGCACACACTTTTCATTTTGCTCTGTGCTTTGGACATTGCACCCTCAAATAGGGCAAACAGATGGTCCTCAGCTGTTGCAACCAGCTGTGACATTTGACTTTAATGCTATAGATGGTACTGTGTCCTCAAGAGTGTTCTGTTTTTGACTGTATTATAGACCTTTAGATATTAGTTGCTGTATTCTGTATTCTGCATAGTTAAATACAAGCAGCTCAAACAAAAAACAAAAAAAAAGTATACATCATCGCATCTGCACTCTTACAGAAAGTCTTGCAGTTTATGTTCCCTAAAGAAATAATGTGAAAAATGTTGTTTTGTGATCATCAGCAGGATGATATACTGATGCAAAACTTTGTTTGCATCTGTCTGATCGCCTGACTGCTTGTGTTTCCTGTCTATCAAGTAATACACAGTATCTGATTCTTACCTGCTTCTACAAATATTTTCTTTTGACGGTCTATTTTTCTTTTTCACTGACAGATCATGTCATGTATCACAGATGATTGCCTTCATATGGCAGAACTGCCCGTGATGGCTTAACATTGTGATAGTTTTGTATTTCATTTCTTCGTCACACTGCGTTTGGTGTGTGGGAACCTGTTTCCTTCCGGCTCTCCCAGGCTGCAGCTCTGTAGTCATACTGAGGTGTCGAGGGGCTTTTAACGGCCTGTTTCACACCTGGATCTGGATTGACCCACACGACCCAACACAACAGGCAGCAGCTGAGCTTTGCCCCTCACATCATTTCCCCGTCGTATGGAAGCATCTGGTCCCCTCCATTGACTTCTTTTCACTGCTCTGTCAAGTTTCATGAGAAAAGGTTCATACAGCGCTTTCACAGCTTCATCCTCCTGTGTCAGAGTTAGAGTCACTAATACTTGATGTATTAAATTAAAATTAGACAAGGTTTCAAGTGCAGGGATGTTTAAAAATCTGAGCTAAGAATGAAATGTTTTTGAAGGATAGTTCATCTGTTTGAACTTTTCAGCTGCTTTTTCCTGAGTACTACTGTGTGATGGGGGACATGACTCTTCTTGGGTGTGACGAAACAACTTTTCACACCTGGATTTTGTGCCGTTCTTCTCTGCAGATCCTCTCAAGCTCTGTCAGGTCGGATTGGGACCATCGATGACAGCCATTTTCAGGTCTCCTTAGAGATGTTCGATTGTGTTCTGACTGCGCCACCCAAGAACAATCACAGAGTTGTCCCAAAGCCACTCCTGCCTTGTCTTGCCTCTGTTCTTAGGGTCATTATCCTGTTGGAAGATGAACCTTTTAGCCAGGTCTGAGGTCCTGAGCTCTCTGGACCAGGTTTTCATTAAGGATCTCTCTGTACTTGGATCCGTTCAGCTTTCCGTCAACAGTGACCAGTCTCCAATGGAGCCCGGTTTCCTCCAGACTTGACAGTTAGAATTTAGGCCAAATAGTTCAATCTTAGTTCCATCAGACCAGAGAATCTTGTTTCTCACAGTCTGAGTGTCCTTCAGAGGCTTCTGCAAACTCCAAATGGCTTTCATGTGTCTTTCACTGAGGAAAAGCGTCCGTCTGGCCACTCTGTCTTAAAGCCCAGATCGGTGGAGTGCTGCAGGGATGGTTCTGGAACTTTCTCCATCTCTCCACAGGATCTCTGGAGCTCAGCCTAAGTGACCATCAGGTTCTCGTTCACCTCCCTTACGAAGGTCCTTCTCCCTCGAGTTTGGCCTGGTGACCAGCTCTAAAAAGAGTCCCGGTTGTTCCAAACTTCTTCCATTGAAAAATTACGGAGGCCACTGTGCTCTTGGGAATGTTCAATGCAGCAGAAATGTTGTCTGCAGCATGTTGTCCCCAGACCTGTGCTTCGACACAATCCTGTCTCTGAGCTCTGCAGGCAGTTCCTTCAACGTCATGGCCTGGTTTTTGCCCTGATGTGCATTGTCGACTGCAAGACCTTATGTAGACAGGTGTGTACCTTTCCAAATCATGTCCAATCAGTTGAATTTACCACAGTTGGTATCAAGTCAAGTTGTAGAAACATCTAGAAGAGCATCAAGAGAAATGAGAGGCACCTGAGCTAAATTTCAAGTGTCATAGCAAAGGGTCTGAATACTTATGTGATATTTAAGTTTTTTCTTTTCAATAAATTTGCAAAAAATGTCTAAAATTCTGTTTTGGGTTTCTTGTTTATAGAACATTGAGGGAAAAAATGAATTTAAACGACTTTGGCATAAAGCTGCAACATAACAACATGTGAAAGAAGTGAAGGGGTCTGAATACTTTGTGATTAATTAATCTGATTGTGATTAATTTTAATCAGAATCCCCTCATCAAGTACAGGAACAGTCTGTTCACACCCACATGAGACACAGCCCTCCTGAGAGGACTAATTGGGGAAAATATGTGGAAACACCATGGTGGGTTTAACGTTGATGTGTAGGGGGTTTAAAGGTGGCCAGAAATCCTGCTGTGGAATTAAAAAAAAATGCATCTGGTGATAGTAGAACATTGATCTAAGTCTGGTAATCTGTTGTTGCTGTCCTTGTTACGTTTTGACACTTAGATCTACAGCTGAAACGATAAGTCAATTAATCAATCAGTCGATCGACACAATAATCGGCAACTGTTATGATAATCTGTTGTTTGTTTCAATCATTTTTTCAAGAAAAAATGGTGAAAACATGCCAGATATTTTTCTTTCTTTGTGAAGTGAATATTTGGAGGGTTTGGTGTTTTTTTTGGCCTCACAAAACATTTTTGACAGTTTTTTTCAAGTTGCATAGACTGAATGATTAATTGAAGGGATGATGGTCAGATTAGTCAATAACAATCGTTAGTTGCAGCCCTAGTTAGTCCTTCCTCAGGTTTCACGACCCGGAGTCCCCCTGATTTCTCTGGGCATCACTTTGTAAACTGGCTCTATGTGTGTGACATTCATATTTAGGATTTCAGGCATTGAGCTAAGTAGCAAAAGTGAGCAGTAGAAACGGGTGTGAAGGGGTCAGAGGTCATTAGGTTGGGTGCTCGTAGCTGCCAGACAGCCAGTGAGATAAATACTGTTTAGCCACCAGGTGGAGTCCTACACCACAGCTCCAGGCTGTGTCTCCGAGTCCTGACCAACCCTGCACTGCTGTCTCCCCCTTCACCCCTTCTCTCTTTCCTCATCTTTATTTTCCTAATCTTCCTCCACCCTGCCATTTTTTCCCTTTCTTACTTCTCCTTCTCTTTTAACATATCTAATTTTTAGTCCTAAAAAAAAAAAATCTTCCTTTAAAAAAAGGGTCTACCTTTTCTTTTTGTTGTATTGTCTTTTTCATCATCTTCCTTCTCTTTCCCCTTCATCTTGCCGTTCTCCTGAATCACTGCTTTCTTACCCTCCCTTTTACTCCTCACCCTTTCTCCTTCCTGTAATCTCTCTTCCTTTCTTCCTTCTCTTTTTCTTCTTCTGTTTTTTTTTTTTAAATTTCATTCTTTACCCTTGCTTCTTTTCCTCCTCTTCATTTTTGTTTTCCTTGTCATTCTCATCTTCCATTCCCTCCAACATTTTCCTTTTCTTCTCCTTCTCTTTCCTTGTACATCACCCTCTTCTCCTACCTGTGCTTCTCCTCCTCCTGTTACATTTCCATCTCCCCATCCTCCTGGTCTTGTTCTTCTATTTCGTTTCACTTTCTATCTCCACTGCTGTTCCACATTTTCTCTTTCCTCCTTCTCATGCTTTATTCCCCTCTTCCTCCAGCTTCCTCTTCTTCCAGCCCTGTCTTTTTACTTCTTCTCTTCCTCACTTACACTCAGTTTTCTTTTTTTCTCCTCCCATTTCTCCATATCATATTTTCTCCCTTACTCTTCCTCCAATCCTTGTCATTCCACTACTTCCTATCATACTTCTTTCAACTTTGGTGTTTCTTTCTCATCATCTATTATTTTCCTCCTCCTCCTGTTCCTCCTCCTTTTTGTATTTTTCTGCTATTCCTCCTGCGTCTTGTCCTCCTTCCCTCTCTGCTGCTCCTCTTCTTAATGCTTCTCCATGCCACCATAACTACAAATCTATGTTGTTCATCATAGGGAAACGCGTGTCTGTTTAACCGTCAGCAGCGAAACGATTGATTCGCAGCGTTGTGTTGTCACTACAAACACGAACCCCGAGTCGTCACATCAGACACACTGAGTGGAGCAGATGTGATGCTGACACGTTTACTGTCAACAAGATGCACTGATTGATTGATGTGATTGATTATCAGTCAGCTGCTGTGTGTAGAGGTTTAAATCATTTTTTCTCTCCTTTGCTTTCCCTTCCTCTCTCTGACAGATTCCAGATGAGTTCGACAGAGGTGAGTGTGACCACACTTTTATCACTGACTCTGTGTGTGTGTGTGTGTGTGTGTGTGTGTGTGTGTGTGTGTGTGTGTGTGTGTGTGTGTGTGTGTGTGTGTGTGTGTGTGTGTGTGTGTGTGTGTCTGTCTGTCTGTCTGTCTGTCTGTCTACGTGCACAGAACTGTCCTCTTTATTTATTCATATCTTTACTCTGTGTTTTCACAACATAATAAACAACAGGCCGTCACAGGCAGATCTGAATGAAATCCGTTCCGACTTATGCACCGTATCCTGTTGTGTTGGTCTAGATTTGTTTGGACTTTTGATTTAAAAGGTTTAAAAAACCTCTTCCATTGTCTTTAATCGTCCACTTTAGGTTGCTTCTAGGATGTGATCCTGTCGATGTCTGTTTTTTATTGGCAAATTTATGTCTGAATTTACAATTTCATTTTGTTTTATTTCAGTAACACTGGATGTATCTTACATTTTGCAGTAATATGAGCAGAGAGAGATGAGCGTGGTAGTAAAAGATGTCACATTTTTATTTCAGTATGTTTCTTAAATGTTCTTCTCAATTACTGCTGAAACAATTAGATGATGAAATTGACAGTCCATAAACAAAAAGTCAAGACAGAACAGTATTAACAGTTGAATAATCATCATTTATTACATAAAATTATAAATATATTTACAATTTACAGCTTCTGTAAGTTGTTTGTCTTTTTCTTTTTTAGTGTCGAAGAGAGAGTTTAATCAACAACTTTTATAACTGATTAATCATTAAAGTTATTTATCAAGAAAACATGTCAAACAGTCTCAGGTTCCAGCTTCTCCAATGTGAGGATTTGCAGTTTTTCTTTATTTTATGTCACTAAAACTGAATTATGTTTGGGTTTTGGACCGTTAGTCGGACAAAACAAGACATTTGAACATGTCACCCTGGGCTCTGTGAAACTGTAATCTGGATTCTTCCACTATTTTCTGAGACTGTAGACCGAATAACAGACCGATCACTCGGGAAGATAATCTGCAGATTAATGCAGGTTAAACAATAATGCAATTAATTAAGCTGAGAAGTTTCTTAAGTCAGATTTTATGTGTGGCGGTGACTCGATCTGCCTGAAAACACCAAGCAGATATCAGACTGAAAGATTGTGTGTGTGTGTGTGTGTGTGTGTGTGTGTGTGTGTGTGTGTGTGTGTGTGTGTGTGTGTGTGTGTGTGTGTGTGTGTGTGTGTGTTGTTTTTTTGTTTTTGTTTTTTTCTTTTCCTGTATTCACCCTGCTTCGGTCCAGATGAGTCGTCCTCCACCTTCTACTGAACATGTGTGTTTTTGTTGACACCCTGGCAGTGATATGCGTTTGTGTGTGTTGGTGTCAGTGTTTGTTTGAATGATGGATCACTTCACAGAGCATCAGTGGCACTGCCAACTGCTCTCACTGTGTGTGTGTGTGTGTGTGTGTGTGTGTGTGTGTCTGTAACAACCATCCATATGCCCCCGTCCCATCATTCATCCCCCCGAAACTGCCCGTCTGACAGCCCAAAACACACACATGGATTTACATTCTGTTGAATTATCCATTGAAAGACATTTGGCAGCAGACTGGGCCTGGGACCAACAGGAAAGAGGTCAGAGGTCACAGCAGCCTCGCGATGTAATGACAATGATAAAATAATTAGTAACTCCAGGAAAAGTCGCAGAAAACCGCAAAACTGTCCTGGAAAAACATTTTCAGTCACAATATGTTAAATATTTTTCTCTTGCCTTCATTTTGTTGACAAAGATTGGGACCAACTATATTCACTAACAGCCTTTTTTTTTTTTTTTTTTTCATTCCAGGAGGAGACCAAAACTAACTTACACAAATAACTGACTAAATCTGTATATTGTTGAAATACAAAACATTAACAGCAGACGAGGAAAAAAATGACAGAAACCTTTTTCCTCTAACAGTCAAGTTAGCCATATATTCTTGTCATTCAGTGGCTGTTAATGATAGCGTCAGTCTTCACACTGACTAAATGCTCATTCTTGGCCTTGATTGAAAGAAGACAAAGGTGTCAATTCTTTGACTAAAACGTTTTAGTTGACAAAATAATAACTAAAAATAAGGATGAAGTTGACTGAATTTGACTAAAACTCATAGACTCTTGATCTCTAGACAAAGACTAAATCTAAAAATAGTTGACAAAATGAATGCTAGTTTTCTCTGATGTGGCTCAGATGGTCTTAATGGACAACATCAGCACCAGAGTCTAACATCAGCACAAATTCTTATTACAATGAGTTCCAGATGTAGACTGCTGCAGATGACACTGGTTAACTGGTTAGATCTTCAGATCAATCTGCTACAATTAGCCTCCCCCTCTAAATGAGTTCTGATCTCCTGCCGCTAATAATCGCTTAATCAATACCTCCCCCCTCCCAGAAGTCCAGTCCGTGTCTCCTGCCTGCACATATCCCTCCTCCCAATCCCATCCCTCTGTCCCTGCATCCATCGATCATAAAATACTCCCCAGGGTCCACTTTGTCCTCATCTGACTACAAATCTCCATCTCGTGATCCTTTCCTCTGTCTGTAACTTTATTACCGTCTCTCCTCTCGTCATGTATTTTCTTTTCCTCTCTGTCTAAATCTGTCTGTCCATCTGTCTTTACCTCTGTCCTGCTCTCTGACTCAACGACGTCTGCAGCTCCCAAGGCTAACGTGTTGTTTGCAGCCAGAGGAATGTTGTTTTTCCACTAAGACTAATGGTTTTTGGCTGAGGCTAAACTAAAACTGAACAAAGAGTGAACAAAGTCTGGCCAGACAGACAGACCAGAGGATGGAACTGATGGTTAGATGTGTAGATGGAACGACGGACGGACGGGCGGACGGATTGATTGATGAACAGACGGAGGGATGTGTGTGCGGGCAGGACTGGGCCTCGGGGACACAGAGGCATTGACGAAGGGATAACTAGTATCAGCAGGCGATTAGAATTCTTTTAACCGGAGAGTTCTGTCCCGGCGGATTAACCCGATGTACGGCTCACAGCTGTGCCTCACACACACACACACACACACACGTTTGGTTTAAGGTGGCGGTATACTCTCTGACAACCTCTTGTCAGACAGTCGAATAGCTTCAGAAACCCCCTCCCCCCCAAACACCTCTCCGACTTTGCATTAGGTGGGGCTGTGTCTGACCATTTCTATAGCTTTCCAAAACCTTATATCCCACATTGACACCCACTTTACGCCGTGACTGGCCAGGTGTGTGGACGGGTGACACTTCCAGGAGAGACTGTCTGAAAATTTGCAGTGTCATCCTCATATTTAAATGATATCGCATCCCCCTGCTTTTGATTTCCGACGTAGTCAGAAAACCCGTTGTACGAACTAGATCATAGCCCAGGCCAGGTGCCCACTAAATGACGGGATGACAGGTTTGAAGTCCAGATAGTCCAAAGTCCAAATATCAGAAGAAACCATGACACCTATTTTTTCTCCAGGACAACCCAATGAAATCAGCCTCCCATGCCCCTGACTTGACTACGTAGTCATTATCAACTTCTTGATGTCTTTGTTGAAAGTCCGTTAGAGGACACGGCTTATGTCCGTAACGCCCTTCAACAAAACCACATGTAGGACATCCAGGAAATTTGGATTGTAAGTCAAAGTGTCGGCCCTCAAAGTCTGGTGATGCATAAGGTATTGGGTTTTTTTTGTTTTGTTTTTTTCTTTTCAGCAATTCCCCTGAAAAGACCTCTTTGCCATACAGGTCCTTTTGCTGTCCAACAACTATCAAAAACACATTGGAGCCACACTGTTGCACTGGCTGACATGTTCCTTCGTCACCACGAACACACACACACTTTAGTTTATTTAGACTCAGTCCCACACACACACCGTCCTGCTGCCCTCAAATACTCTCTGGAGCTATAAATGTGGTTTGAGGTGCCGCTAAAAATAGTTCCCCTGATTGAGTAATGTTTACTGAATGCCACAGTGATTGGCTGTTAAAGGAAATTACTGAGGCTTAATGAGTGAAACTATATTTGTACAGTGTTTTTGAAGATTGACATATTTACCAGGAAACAAAGAGCTTGGAGCTGAGAGCCACAGACCGAGAAGGGAAGTGTTGGGAGAAGGAGTAATGCATTGTTGGTTTGGCTCCGCACATGAAAAAATTAGTTTGCCTTAAACACATAGAGTAACATCAAACTTCTCCGTTTAGATTAAGGCTAGGTCAAAGTTGCGGTGGTGGTTGTGGTTAAGGTTTGAATGTAAATAACGATAGAAAAATATAAGGTCATGTCAGACTCGTCCTTCAAGATGGATGCAGTTTTTTTTCTTGCAGTTGCCTCACTGAGGAAGAAAAAAAATTAGCATACTAATTTACTATCAAACTGCAAAACTTTAACAGTATAGACTTTTCAAAATAAGCATGTGCACACACGCCACCCACGTAAACACACACACACACACACACACACGTTGCTGTAATGCTCTCCGCTGCTCTCGATCCTACAACTAGCCGGCTAGCTAGCTTCTTTCACCTGTTCAGGAACAAACACTGTTTATGCTGGCAAGCGAAACATTTCTGATGCTACTTTGTAGATATTACAATGCATCTGGCAATGACAGCGATGCTGTTGGACCTTCAAAGCAGTGTTTATGCTTTGGCGGAGGCATATTTTGAGTTCTGCTATTGGGTCTGGTTTTGATCGGCCATTGTGCTGGTTTTGTGACACAGACCTGGCAACCCTGCCTGATTGCTCCCTCTGGTACGATAACCTGCAGTGTGTCATGCGCCATTGTTTTTAAACCTTGTAGTTTGTGCATGTTTGACATTAGAGAGAAGATAATCTGTGAAGTTTCTCCTTATGTGCGTGATGCAACCCGATTTCAAAACCAGTTAGGATTTTAAAACTCCTGTAGTCTGAGCCCGGCTTAAGATAATTGACATCATCGTATGATTATTACGCACATTGATTTTACAGATATGTAATAAATGGTATTGAATTATTACCCAATGACCTAAACATCATTTAGATCTGAATGCTCCCCTACACGTTTCCCATCAGCCGTTGTCAGAGTAATGAGGGCCAATCATGACCTCTTAGGGACCTCTTAGGGACCTCAGGGACCAGGACCGAATCATCCCTGATGAGTTTAGGGACCAGGGTAAAAGTTCATGATCCCTCAGGGAGGAGAGAGAGATAAGCTCTGCTCCTCCATCTTCTTCGTCCTCTCCTCCTCCTCCTCACCCCCCCCCCCAAATTCTATCCTTTTCATCTTCATCTTTTCTTGCTCAGTCCTCCCCTCCTCCATTCTCTTCCTCTCCGATCCTCTTCCGCTAGTATCCCCCCCCCCATCCTCTGGGAGCAGCAGAAGGTGAGTGGAGAATGGATGTATAAATAGGTCTTGTGGCCTGTGGCGGCATTCGCGTGGGTGACGCAGAGGGGCGTCGGATACCATGGCAACCAGGAAATGTGACACTCCTCTCGCACAAATGCACGTGTACACGCGACACACAAAGCCAGCCCCCTTGGATCTCAAGACATCTGTAATAACCCTCTGCATGTGTTCCTTGCAAAAATAGACACACCCCTAAACCCGTAGCAAATCGACAAGCACTCTGAGGCCAAAATGTCTTTAGTGCTCGAAAGAGAACGGGTTCGAATCCTCAGGGGTTTCCGACGTGTTCTCAAAACAGTTATGCCGAAAACTGCGTGACATTGAACACAAATGAGACACGTGGCTTAAACGGCTGATCTGTAGAGACGTCAGCTCAGATCCTCAACAAATTTGGTAACTCATTGATCATATTTTTTTGGCAAAAATGCCAAAAAATCATATGTTTCAGCTTTTCAAGTTGAATATTTTCAGGGTTTTTTTTTTTTTTTTCAGTTTTCAGTGAAAGTAAACTGAATATCTTTGGGTTTTGGGCTGTTGCTCTGACACAGTAAAGAATTTAAATATGTTGGCTTGGGCTCTGGGAAACAGATGGTTATTGTTGACTATTGTCAGACAGTTCATCACTTAATCAAACGAACGGTCGGTGGAATATTTGATAAAAGTTGGCGGCAGCCCTACTGAACGGTATGAGTCCAAACTGAGCACAGTAAGGGCTTACACATGTACTGTATGTGTCCCTATAAATAGCCCCTCCCACCACTCATCTGTTAATTTGACCCCAGCTCATGCTCCTAAGCATCGTGTTGCAGTTTAATCCTCATTATTTTTTAATTTAATCATTTTAAGTGTCCTTGCATACATCAACCACTTTGAAATTTATATCAAAATGATAGCAATCCATTATTTAAACGACCTGACTGATATGTTGATGGTGATTTCAAACATATCACCCAGCCTGCTCAACCGCTGCTGCTCTAACATGAACACACACACACTTTCTTTCCAGTAGATCCCCAGAGGCCTGTCTCACACACACACACACACACACACACACACACACACACACACGCAGGGAGGGAGAGAAACATTAAAGAGGCTGGGCCACGCTGCCGTTTGTCACCCGGAGAGAAAACAAATGATTGACGGAGGAGGGAGGAGGTGGTGTTGTGCAGCAGATGCCAGGCCTGACCACAGCTTTTGTTTGGGATGGAGGCCCTTCCATCCATCTCTTCACATCTCCCTCTTTACCACTCTCTCCATCCCTCCTTCCTCTGATGTCCTCCTCCTCCTCTTTTCTTCCTTTTTTTCCTCCTCCCTTCTTCTCTGAACCTCTTTTCTTTCTCCTCTCATTTTCTTCTTTTCCTCCTTCATTCTTTCTTCTTTCATTTCTATGATTTTCTTCTTTCTTTGCCTTGATGCCGTCTTTGCTTTCGTTCCTTTTATCTTTCATTCCTTTTCATTTGTCCCGTCATCCTTCTTTTTCTCCTGCAGTCTTTCCATCCTCTCATTTTTGGCTTTCCTCCCTGCGTTTTTTCATTTTATCTTTACTTCTTTCCTGTTGTTGCTTCATTTACTCTTTTTTTCCTCCGTCCTTTTCTCCTTTTATTCCCCCTCGCGTCCCCATTCTTTTGCCTCTCTCCTTCTATCTAACCCTCCTTTTCTTCCTCCATAATCATGTTTATTCGGCTGTAATGCTACTTTTGTCCATCCTTTTCTCCCTTTTGCTCCTTTCTCATTCTTTCTTCCATCTTTTTTCCTGCCTGTCCTTGTCTTCTTTTATCCATCCATCACACATCCTCCACTTTAATCCCTGTTTTCTTTTATCCCCGTCCTTCTCTCCTCTACCCCCCCTCCCTTTTCTTATTGCCTCCCCTTGTCCTTCACCCCCTCCTACCTACACTGTTTTCCTAACTGTCTCTCTCTGTTTATCTTTCCACTTCTTTATCTTCCACTTCTTCTCTTCTCTTTTCATCTTTTCTCTCATTATTTTAGTCAGCCCCTCCCCCCTTCATCTTTTCTCTCTCTCTCCTTAATTGGTTTTGGTCAGCTTGTTTTCTTCTCCTCCCCCTTTGTTTATCTCCACTCTTTCTTTTTTTATCCCATGCGAGAGAAATTACAAATCAAAACACAGCCCTTCATTTTCCAAATACGTGGAGCTCCCTTTACGTGAGTTATTTCAAGATGAAGTCTGATTAATTTTTTTTTTTTTTAAAGACTGGTTCCACTCTTTTGCAGTGGATTCTTCTTTGTATGATTGTTGCCTGTTGATTGTCAGTTTCAAATTGGCAGTTGTAAAAGCCTCGCCCTTTGATTTTGCAGGACTATCACCCAAACCTCATCTTTACTGTCGATGTTATAGACCACAGAAATAACCTGGCGCTGACAACATCAGTTGGCCAGTTTTTTAAAGGAAGAAAATACAGTTAATGTACACAAACGTACTAAATGGAGCCTGAAGCTTGAAGCCCGTCACTAAAAGTTGTTTGCGTGATGCCGGCACCAGACTGCGGGATGTTTTTGTCTTTTGGGGTCATCACTGCTTCAGATTAGCCGTTCGTACAGCCATCAATAATTGCTGTGACTTGGCTGAGAGACATGTCAGACTGCACGTTTGATCCCCACCAATCAGAGCTTGTCATCTTTCGTGACTTTATGTGACACAAATAGATCATCATTATCATTCCTCTTGCTCTTCTCCATGTTGACAGTTGAAGAGAGCTCTGGGCTCCTATTGGTCAACATCACTGAACCCGTTGTAGACGCTGTCAAACTTGGCGAGAGAATTCTGACAGGCTATAGTCTTACGGCCTTTCGGGGTGGTTGTCTTCCGCTAAGACACACTACACAGGGCACAGACGCTACCGTGGCTCAGCAGGTAGAGCACACTAATCCCAGGGTTGGAGGTTGGATTCCCAGCTCCTCCGGTTCAAATGTCCAAGTGTCATTGGGCAGAACGCTGAACCCTAAATTGCTCGTGACGATCGGACCAGCACCTTGCATGGTAGCTTGCTGCCAGCAGAGTGTGTGTGTGTGTGTGTGGGTGAATAAGAAGCCAATTGTAAAGCAGTTTGGACACATGCACAAAATAAATGCAGCCATTACATGGAATGAAACCAGAAATCGTTGTGCCTAGCACACATTTTCATGCCCGTCGTAGAGTTTTTGGTTTTAGTCGTGTTACTACAGTGATTGCGTGTTGGGCCCTTAACGCTGGCAAAACACAGGCGACCATCCACACACTGGGCTGCACCAGAGAAAATCCTGTGTGTCGACGCAGACGGAGGACTGAAGCTACTGCTGCTGCTCTACTAAAAGGCTGCTAATGCTCCACCTAATGTGTAGACATGGTGTCAGAGTTTCCAGCAGCAACGAGCAGCTGTTTTCCACCAAACGAGCTCTATAAAGCCACCGCACACTACCTGCCAGAATCATAATAATAGCCAGTTCTGTCACTCATGTTGCGATAACCTCGGCTAGGATAAATTTAGCTCGATTTGCCTCAGCATCACCGTGGCAGATTGGCACCAGGCCGGGAGGAAAGTTGTTTTGGCAACATCAGCCCACCCAGACCGATTTGTTGCAAGAGGAAAACACAAACAGCCCTGACAGCTTGACTGAGCGAGGCCTCTCGCACAAAGAGACGACATTGACTATGAAACGCAGACCGTTGGAGACGGAGAGAAGATGAAAGGAGGCTAACGAGGGGAAAAGAGAGAGGAGGAGGTGGCCTCTCCTTCATTCCCAGAATATCATCAGCAAGACACGCACACAGGCAGCAACACGTGACAAACAGGAATTTTAATTATTTTACATCCACGTAAACACTTGGCACAAATGTATTTTAGAAGATATCTGGTTTTTCACTGGTTTGGATTTCTTTAACTCCGGTAGGGTGACTTTTTAAGACTTGGTCAGAGAAATATGAGGTCCTGTTGATTAAATGAAGTAAGAGTTTTAGATCCTCTTTTCTCCGTGTGGGTTGGTCTTTGATCAAAGCTAACACGCAAACAAAACTTCAACACATACTGTATCTACTTAACAGCACCTTAAATGGAGACGATTTTAATGCATTTCAAACTTCTCCTGTAAAAACACCCCCGTCTGGGTAATGGTACCCAGACAGGGGTGGTGTCTTCCAGGATGACAGTGCCCCCATCCATAGGTCAGGAGGGGTCCCTGAATGGTTTGACGAGTATGAAAATGATGTGAATCGTGTGCTTCACCAGATCTCAACCCAGCTTAACACCTGTGGTAGATTTAATAATTTACATCATGGGTACTTGCTTTTTGTCCCCATAAGGGAGACAGGTCCCTATAATGTTACTGTATAAACAGATTAAGGTCCCCGCAACAAGAGAAATACCCACGCTGCCTGCGTGTGTGTGTGCCTGAAGGGGAGCGGGTTTAACATCCTCTTCCCCTGCAGAGTGCATAGTACCACTCCACTTTATTTCATTACTCAAAGCACACACACACACACCTTCTACGTATTCAGGGGCCCAGATGCCGTCCACTTCAGTCCAGGTGTGTCTGCTGCAGCGGACTGTTGACCCCGTGCGACGCGGAGCCAAAACCGAGCTCCGAAAACAAGGGGAGAGAGGAAGAGTCCAGTCTTAGTTGTGTTTCGTCCTGCCAACAGCCCAAAACCCCCAAATATTCAGTTTACTGTCATAGACTCAGAAGACAGGAAAATATTCACAACTGAGAAGATCGAACCAGTGACTCTGGGAACAGAAGTCATTTTTTTAAAAGCAAAAATATCGAAGGGGTTGTCGGTTAATTTTCTGTTGATCGACTACTCATTTCAGCTCTAGTTTGAAAAGTGTCAAGGAAAGACCGTTGGCATGGAATACTCTGTCGGCCTCTTAAGGTGTGTTCACACAGTACCTGTTTCAGTCGGGTTTGTAAATCGCCCCCTCACCTGGTCTGTCAGAACATTTATTCGGATCAATCCAGCTGTTTTACGCAGGCTTGCGCAACAGCTCCCATTTCGCACACACGCGCACACATTCGACCGCGACTGAAAGCTTCGGGTCTGTTTTATTCCGTCTCACTCAGTTAACCGCAGCGAGCGCGGTCAATGTGATGCACTCAGCAGATTGGTGTATTTAGTTTAATGAAAAGAAGGGTTAAAAAAGAGTTGTTTTTGAAATGATACAGATTCAATACTCAGGTATTGTAATGGCATATTGAAAATTTTCAAACAGTACCAGCCGTGTGTGTGTGTGTGTGTGTGTTTGGCTGCCGTTCATGCAGTTTCTGTTTTTTTTTGTTTTTGTTTTTTTTTTGTCCAGTTTCTCTTTTTATTTATTTATTTTGTCCAGTTTCTCTTTTTATTTATTTTTTTGTCCAGTTTCTCTTTTTATTTATTTATTTTGTCGGTCTGTGCGCACATCCCCGCCCTTCAACTGATCCAGGACGAACCCCGATTTTTTTTCCCTAACATTTCTTTATTGATTCCCTTTTTTCAGAGACAGGAGTTTCGGTCGCTTCACGTCCACTCTCGTGTTTCTGCCGACTTTGCTTTCGGTCTCGTCACCTCTGGAACTGTGACATGAACACGCATGTGGAATACAGAGGGTTGTGTGTGTGTGTGTGTGTGTGTGTGTGTGTGTGTGTGTGTGTGTGTGTGTGTGTGTGTGTGTGTGTGTGTGTGTGTGTGTGTGTGTGTGTGTGTGTGTGTGTGTGTGTGTGTGTGCGTTTTTATTCTGAGATACTGCATCCGTCAGCTGGAATTTTCTGTAAAAATGAGTCAAACCCGCTGGTTTGTTTTAAAACTCCCAGGTACATGTTTTTTAGAAATCTTAGGGATTCTCTTTCCATTCCCTCTCCATCAAGTTTACATCTACATCCACCCCCCCTCATTCTATTCACCTCCCCCCATCGTATACACGTACATGCATTCATACTGTAAACACACACCCGCACGAGTGAAAGCGTACGCACCCACTCGGCGCCTCATCACAGCAGGACTGTGGCAGATGGCTTCTGCTTCCTGCTTCAGCACGCTGCTATGAACTCTGGGGGATTGAGTCCCCTGGGACCGGAGTGCGCTGGCTTCGGCGTGTGTGTTTAGAGATGGAAAAAGAGGAAACGAGAGAGGCAGGCGCATGTGTGTGCATCTTGCTATTGTGCTCCTATTTGCAGTAATGAGCCCCGTGGCCCCGAGGGAAACGAAGTCTTTATTATTATTAGTCGTCAGCGTGTTGACAGCTGGAGGTGTCATCGGCAGGACTCCGCTAGCTGGCTCAGCCGCGTCGTCCTCAGCGGCGCGTGTCACGGCCTCATTGATCGGGCTGGAGGCTGCAGGTCGGACCGTGCGAGTCCTCCGATCACCACACTGATAATAACTGATCGGCTGAGCCTCGTGTCGTCATCCTGACCGATCAGATCTCATCCGGCTTTGCTCTCTTCCCGTTCAGGTGAAAGTAAGTTAAAAGAAATACAAATATACGGCATCAGCGAGTGGCCACTCAGTGTGAGGAGCGAAGTATCAGTTGTCGGTCACGTGAGCATTGGAATCAGCTTTGAAAGACCTACATTTCCAGCTTCAGCTTGGCTCGTCGGTGTTACCAGGTCCCGACGGGCTCACTGAGCTGATGACGCTGGTGTCTCCGGAGGGGGTTGTAGTCTTCAGGAGCCATTAGGACCAAAACGCTGCTCATTTTCATTCACATCTGTCTGTATCGAGGGGGATCTAACCCCGTTACAGAAGTCTCTCGTCTCATCTTTGATCGTTTCGTAGTTCAGCTGATCTTCCCTGATATTTTCCTTCATTTCTCTTCTTTTAAACAGTTCAAACCTGAAGATGCAGATGTGCTATGTCACTTCTGATCCGGCTTTAACAGAATAACTTTAGGTTACCCTCAGCTGTCTGCGCTTTCTTTCACAGGCTTTAACACATTATGTCTGAAGACTGTTCTTGACATTTGTTGAACAGGTTTTTCTGTGTTGCTTCCGTTCTTCCTTTCAGACCCTCCAGTCGTCCAGCAGTTGAAAAGAACCTTCAAATACTTCAAGGACTACAGACAGGTGAGTGGAAGTCAGACATCCTGAACTTCGGGTTGCAGTCAAGCACTTTTCTTGTCATAAAATCAAACCAGGAGGAAAAAATCATTCAATTTAAGGCTTTTTTTTGGGGGGGGGTGTAGTTGCATATGGGGGGGTTTTCTAAAGGCTGATTCCATCATATGATACGTTTAGACTTAATGCCTTTCAAAAATTTGACTATTTTTTTTTTTTCCCCACATTGTCTATTGTTTTATAAAATATGATATGTACACAGAGACAATCACATACATACTGTACATTGTATCCAGACACAGTATTTGTCAGTCAAGTATAAATATAATCAGTATTGATCATCATTGTGTAAATGGTTTATACTTGCAATCATCGAGTTTTTCTTATTTATAATTCATCTAGGCTAATTAGGCTGCCGGGTAGAGTGCACTCAGTAAACTGTGGCAGATTTAGTTAATCTAGGCAAAACATGCAGATTTTTTTTTTTGTTTTGTTTGGATTGGTTGAAGAGTAAGTAGGATTTCAGTCGACCAAGATTTTTCTTCTATGGTTGACTGCAGCCCTACTGCAAACCTCACACCACAGACAACTCAGTTTGACTTGAGATTTATGCAAGAAAGGGCTGTGTAGGGGATTCAGGTCATCGCTGTGGATTTTCCTCAGAAAAGTTGTGGACTAAACATTTTCAGTTCTGAATGTATAAACTACCGACAACAGTTTCGGTATCTTAATATGGGCATATCCTGTCTTCCGTTTGGGTTTTTCGGAGTGGTAATATGAGCTGATTTAGCCTTTATTTACTAACTATTAGAAGGATGATTAAGTACACACATAAAAGCCATATGGGCTGGATTTTCCCTTTTGAAGCCAGAACTTCCAGTATTTTCTCATTCTGGATAACTTCCTCCTCTGATTCTGGAAGGTATTGTGAAATATGTGCACAATGTTTTGATCTATAAAGGCATGGTGTGACCTGCTTTTGTGTGTGTGTGTGTGTGTGTGTGTGTGTGTGTGTGTTTTGGACCCCTGTTGATAATTTTAGATGATCATTGAGCCGACGAGCCCGAAGCTGCTGCCCGACCCTCTGAAGGAGCCGTACTACCAACCTCCTTACACTCTGGTGCTGGAGCTCACCGACGTCCTGCTTCACCCGGAGTGGTCGGTACGTGTCCTCACACTCTGTGCTCCCCTAAGCATAGGGCTTAGCCGCCTAGCATTAGATCATGTGGTGACACTTTATAAACATGGTTCCAATCATATGCTTAAGTAATGATATGATGAGTTAACTTAATGCATGAATTACCGCAGGATGTATCACGAATTGCCGTTGCTCACATTAACTAAGGATCAAGTCACTAAGACTCTGTGTGATTAGTCCAAGGACGTTTGCTCATCCTCTCTGATTTAAAATATTTCTGTGAGAATAGACCCAGTGGTATTTATGACACATTTACAAAAGAGTGGGTGGAACGTGACTTGTTTTGTTTGGTTTTGGTTTTTTTGTTGTTGTATTTGTGTTGTTGCTGAAAGTCTAAAGGAGTTTAACAAGGTAGAGGAAGATGCACTAGAACCGTAATCATTCGAGGATGATCAGCTGTCCGACCTAAAGCAGAACGGTTGTCTTGGTATGTTAATTTCCCACATGCTTGTGGTTCATTGGCTTGTGCTTTTTCTCGTATTTATTTTTCGCTTTTTTCGACCAGCATCAGATATACGTTATTTACTCCCCTGCCCAGTCTGCGTCGGCTCGGCTCCCCCGCAGCGCCGTTGCCCCACTGAGCTCCAATGTCAGCCCGCATGAGTCTCATGTTTTCATGTCATTGTTGATCATCTGTATCGTGAAAAGCATCAGATTTCCACACAGTCAGAGGAGGTCAAAGTGTGTGTCCCGGTCATAGCTCAGTGATAAAATCCACGCACAAACCCAGAACGTCTTCCCTGCCAGTCTGACGGCGGCCGAGCTGAGAGCGTCGGAGCGGCCAGCAGACGCGAGCCGTGCTGCCCAGGCTCGCGTCGCTCTCCATGGCGGTTCACTGCTCCGTGTACGGTGAAGGAACTAGAAAAACGGGCTCCGGGCTACATTAGCCGCTTCTAGACACCCCAACCACCCACCCAACTTTTGGCAGTTGAGTTGCGTTGTGGGTAATGTAGGCACCGTGTTTTGACCAGAATGTGTGGAATAAAGACGACATCTCTCGTTCTGCTGCATCGATTTTGATCCATTTTTAAGAGTCGCCCATTGTGAGTGGACAGTGTTACAGGAGCACAATGCTAAATCGGTGAAGTCCTCTTTTAAGACCGAGTCTTAAGACGGAACTGACTATAATCAATCAATCACTGTCGTCACTAAATGAATCCGGAGCTTTCAGCAGTGGAGCTGAAGGCTCCGTTGTCAGCTCAAATGTGATTAGTCGTTGAAAGTTACCTCACAACGTCTTTGTTTCTGACCCTCTAACCTTTGAGCTTTTAGACTCTCTGCTGAACTACAGACAACCACAAGGCTGCTTTCTCTCAGAATCCACCCACTTATTCATTTTCTCAACTCTATTCTTCTTCTGGATTCCTCCCCTACTCCTTCACTAAACTTCTGTCTTTATTCCCCCTCTCTTCTCCTCCTCAAGTCTTCTGCTTCTGCATGTTCCACTTTCCATTTCCACAGAGCTGCGAGGGTACACCTAACACAAACTCTTCTGCATCTTTTTTTCTCTTCTGCTTCTCTCTCCTTCTCTCTCTTACTTTACTCTGTCTTCCTTTTTCCATCACTCCTCCTCTACTCTTTTTTTTCTTTCCTCCACTTTCCCCGTCCGTCTGTTTATCGCTCTGCCCATCGACATTCATCATGAGATTATAGATTAAGCTTTATGTAGAGAATATTATACAGTAGCAGACCTTACATGGGAGTGTGTAGAGAACAAACAAAAGCAGCAGAAATGAAAACAGGTAACAGTTAAATACATGAAGGAGGGACGAGCGGCGGTGAATTTGAGGGTTAATGGTTTTATGGGACAGGTGGACGATGGGGCATGTGTGTCAGAGGTGTGTCCTGCCACCTGTCGACTTGTTTTCTGACACTCCCCGTTTTCGCACGCGCACGCTCTGTCTACATACCTGACAGGTGTGCAGCAGCCGTAACTCAACAACTGCTGCCTGTTAAACCAGATGAACGCACACACACACACACACACACACACACACACACACGCTTTTATGCTTCATTATCTGTTTCCCCACACAGCTTGTACACACACAGTGTTCTTCCGTCTTTCATCATTGTAAAGCTCCTGCACTCAACAACACGCTTCATATCTTCCTTGTAACCCTCCAACCACACACATGCACACGCATTCACATACAAACACACACACACACACACACACACACACACACACACACACACGCAGGTCCGACAGCCCTCATGCTGTTAATGTGTGTTTTTAACCCGAGCAGCAGCAAACTGTAGCCGACCTGAGTGGAAAAGGTCGAGACCTCTGAGCGTCTGACCGTGATGAAACAACGGCTGTTCAACTGCTAAAGTTACACACAAAGAGACAGGCCTGTTACAATAGGCTGTGGTTGCAGCAACAGTTGACTTTACAAATACAGTGTGTACTCTTCCTGTTTCACACCCCTGCTTTTACTTGTGAGCAACGTCAAAGTCAAATTTCCACCGCTAAGTTTTTCTGCATCCTAATCTCGAGATCAGGGTCAGGCCCATAGCTGTGATATACACTACAGGGCCAAACGTCTGTGCTAAATTTAAAGATAATCTTGAATAATCTAGCACTTTTTAAAATCTAGGTTACACCGTGCTTCACACTAGGCTGCAAATAGAATCAACTATATTTAATTAAATGGAGAACTAAAGTAGTCACTGAGGTGTTAAAATCGGTCTTAAAGCGCACCGGAAGGCCGACACAGGTGCCTTGTGCTCACGTGGAACCTGGCCACAGGGGTTTGCTCCCAATTCAGACACGTTAGAGCATCCGTGACGTCCAACACCGATGTTGGTGAAAAGGTCACAGTCACCGTTGGATGGGGTTGAGCGTTGCTTCGTCCACGACGGCATTGTCCCGTTGAAACTGGACGGGAACAAACACACGCTGTTTACAGAAAAGTTGGAGGAACACTGCTGTATAACACACAAATCTGTGCTGGAGCATTAGGATTCCTCTTCACTGGGACTAGCCTTTTCTTTCCCTCTGCAGGTTTCTGCGGGTCCCGAACCTGTTAGCCTCCTGATAAAAGGTTCAACTGTGCTGTTAACTTAATAATTACCCATTATGGTTTTCGTTTCTTTGTTTGTTTGTTTTTTACCTGCCATTCCATTACTTCCTACCAGGAATATGGCTGCAACTTAGTCTATGAAACGTCCGTCAGAAGTCACCTGAGCATTTCAGGTTTCTATGGTTTGCTCGTTTAGAAACTTAAGTATTGTGTACGCGGTGTCTTGCAACAGCACCGCCAGTGTCTGAAAGCCACTGCTTGTGCTACACGTAAAGGTGACGGAGAAATGGCCGAGGCCTCGCTCGGACCGCCTGGACAAAGGGCAGCTCTCTCATTTGTTTTTGAGTGAAGCCGGTCTGTTGGTGCAAACACAAGGGGGTGTGTCGGAACAGCTGAACCGGGGCCAACTTTCTCTGCAACACAGTGGAATGTCGTCCAGGAAGGCGCTACATGCGAGAGCACATTCTTGGTGGATCACTTTGTAACATGAACACTGTTCCGCCACTGTTTATCTCGCCATTGTCTCAATGAAAGAGAGAATATTTGCTGCAGTGAGAAGTTTTGTCGTCTGATAAACCCTCAAACTCCATCTGTTATTCTAGCTGGACTTTCTGGATTTGTGTTTCATGTCTTTCTGGTACCTTAAACAACGTGCCCCCACCAAAGCAGCTCCCTGCATTGTTTTAAAACAGGCCAGTTTTCGGTCTGAGCGCCTACTTAAGGAGAAACTGCACCACATGGGTGAAATCGTTGATTCACCGATCGGTCCCTGATCTTCGCCCCTTCCTGTATCGCCAGTCATCGGTTTGGCCTCTGGTGTAGATGATGCTCTAAACAGCAGCTTCACTCATTAAACCTGTGGCCTCTTCTCTGAGAAACAACACGTCAGCGCTTCTTCCCTAGAGGTTTTCAAGTAATATTCTTCATGACTTGTTCCGTTATCTGATGTGCATTATTTTTATACATGTAGATATAGAAAATAAAAACATTATTCTCGTTCAGCTCGTGTGTGATTTAATACTCAAGACAAGATGGATTCAAATTCAAAATATGCCTCAGAGAGAGACGCTGTCGCCCACTTCTGAGGAAATAACATGACACTCGATATTTCAGGGTCGGTGGAGACAATCGCAGTATATTACAGTACATGCTACAGTATATGTTATAGTGCAGACGTGCTGACTGGTTCCTGTGTTTCCTGTCTGCGTTTCCAGTTGTCGACAGGTTGGCGGTTTAAGAAACGTCCAGGCATCGACTACCTGTTCCAGCAGCTCGCGCCGCTCTACGAGATCGTCATCTTCACGGCAGAGACCGGCATGGTGAGAGCCGCATCTACACACTCACACACTGGCCCCTGGATAATTGAAGTCGTGTTTATCACTAAATAGGCCCTCAGAGGCTTCAGTGTCATGCTGATGAGAGCTGTCTGCCGTCCGATCGGATCTGTCGTGTTATGTTGTTAATCTAACAGCGGATGCCTCTGCTGTCGTTTACTGTCTGCTACAGAGAGGTTGGTTCAGGATTTAGCTGCAGTCTACAAAGTTTAAAAAGTTTTCAGAACGAGTCACAGAAGGTCAAAGTCCCGCAGGTAAATGGTAGATAATCGGCGCCTTTTCAAATGTGGGTGAATATAAAATCCTGCCTGGGCTCCTGAAAGGGTCTTTGGCCTGGTTCTGCTCTGTGTGATGCTTTGAGATGCTAAGAGAGTCATCGGTCAGATCCCTCTTCTGTTTGTGTGTGAAGTGTGTCAAGTTGTTTACAGTCATCTGAAGACCAAAAACACACAAACAGAATTCAGGCGCATAAACAAACAGTCAGTGTATTGAGTTGCTCTGACAGATCGTCTCAACCAACAACAGTTTAACTATTTATTCTTTGTTTCTTGTTTGTTAGTATTATGGCTACAGCTAATGATTACTTTAATTAGTGATTAATCTGCAGATAGTTTAATCGATTAAACATTGGACTTGAGATGCCAGATAATACTTTTTAAAAATCAGAGTCCAAGCTGC
The DNA here is from genome assembly GCF_016859285.1 of Xiphias gladius. NCBI lineage: Eukaryota > Metazoa > Chordata > Actinopteri > Istiophoriformes > Xiphiidae > Xiphias > Xiphias gladius. Next base: position 28,099,573 of record NC_053406.1, on the reverse strand, counting down.
ATCTTGTCTTATCTAACTCCAAAAACTGGATATGTTCAGTTTAGGATATAAAACAGAGAAAAGCAGCAAAAATGACACCAGAGGATGTTTGACTGTTTTTCTTGAAAAATTACTCGACTCCAAATGGGGAAAAAAAAAAAAAAGTCTGACGTTAATTTGATGTTTGCAAAGCAGATTATTTTATTCAGCTGATATAGACGTTTTGTGTTACAGCTGCTGTTGCTGATTATTTTGTTTTCCTCTTTTGTGTGGTTTTGTGTGTGTGTTCAGACGGCGTATCCGCTCATTGACAGCATCGACCCTCAGGGTTTCGTCATGTATCGTCTCTTCAGAGATGCAACACGCTACATGGAGGGACACCACGTTAAGGTACTGAGCGCGTGTGTGTGTGTGTGTGTGTGTGTGTGTGTGTGTGTGTGTGTGTGTGTGTGTGTGTGTGTGTGTGTGTCTTGCCAAGGTCTTTCTCTGTGTGGAGGCTCGGTGATTGTCACAGTCCAGCCTCTTTCAAACAGGTAAGTGCTGTCAAAACAAATCCAGCAGTGTCTTAGAGATGAAGAGCAGAGAATTAGAAATATACATAGTCAGCATCACATTAGGAAAAAAATAGTGTTGATTTTAAAAAAATTTACATTTTTAATGTAAATGTAAAAATATTTCTAAAAACTGAAAATTAGATGATAAATGAATTACAAACATAGATGAATTAAATTAATTTTAAAATATGAACATTTTTTGAGTGCTTCAAACACACCAGTTAAACAGTGAGCAAAGTGGTCCTCAGATATTTAAAACTTGGAAATACATGACTTCAACTCTCGTGTTTACGCAGATCCAGAATACGCGATATAAACATACAACTATGAAATATTCCCTTAGAAATATAATTTCATGCTGCTTATTTTCACAGTAAGAATTTACTGCAGGTCATTGTTACTTAATTCCAACAATTTTTAATGAAATTCAATAAACTCTTATTGTGAAGAGGGATGAAATTAACATTTCATTCTAAAATTTACGGCATTATTTTCTAAGTTCATGGTTTTATATGTTGTCTGAATTCACTCATACAATTCTGTATTTCATATTTCATTATTCATTTATTTCAATAATGAACGAAGGCCAGCTTCCCCGCTCGAGAGTGAAACCGTGAGCGGGGTACAGCTAAAAATTCTTGTGAGAAGGATCGTTCATGTCGTTTATTTATTGAATTTTATTTTATTTTAAGTTGCTTAAAGAAGTTCAGGGCAGTGACAGTGTTTCCAGAGTTGATGTCGTATAGGAGGAAACTCCATGGAACACCTGTACACCGTTACAGAGGCTCCACGGAGCTGTGATACCCCCTGTGTCTGCTCTGCTTAGCTGCCTTCTGCTGCTGCCATTGATTTCTCCTCCCTCTCTCCACAATAGACATCCCTCCTCCCCTCTTTACTCCCTCCCTCGTTTCCTCCGTCTTCCACTCGGGCCTCATTAACCTTCTGCCTCCTTCCCTCTCTCTCCTCTTCCTCTCATCTCACCTCCCCTTCAACAACCTTCAACCCTGCCTTCCTTCCTTCCTTCTTCCCCTCTTCTCTCATTTATTTTGCTTCTTCCTTCATGTTTCTCCTCCCTCCCTTCCTCCCTCTTCACCCGCCCCCTCCCTCCCTCCTCCCCCTCCTCCCCCTTCCTTCTGTCTCCCTCCAACTGTCATCTCCCTGGGTTTTATTGAGGAACAGTCTGGAGGTTGTAAGGAGCTGGTTAACCTACTTCCCAGAAAGAAGACACACTTACCATCTCATCTCCATAACGCCACGACAGACCAGAATGCAACAGATGCTAAGAGAGAGTTATTAATGCTCCATATGCTGAGGGAGAGTTAGAAACGCAACATATGTCAAGAGAAAGTTATTAAATGTCCGATGAAATTAAAGTTGTTTACATGTGTCTGCGGATGTGCATTTTCTGCCATCAATGGACGTAATCCAAACACATGGAGTTACACTGCGTTCAGAAAGTATTCAGACCCCTTCCCTTCTTTCACATGTTGTTAATTTGCAGGCTGATGCTAAAATTTTTTAAATTCATTTTTTCCCTCGTCAGTCTACACTCAATGCCCCATGATGACAAAGCAACAGCAGAATTTATTAAAAAGGACAAACTGAAATATCACATCGACATAAGACCCTTTGCTATGACACTTGAAATTTAGCTCAGGTTGCCTCCTTTTTACCTTGATCCTCTTTGAGATGTTTCCTCACCTTGACTTGAGTCCACCTGTGGTAAATTCAACTGATTGGACCTGCTTTGGAAAGGCACACACCTGGCTACATAAGGTCTCGCGGTCGACAATGCATATCAGGGCAAAAACCAGGCCATGAGGTTGAAGGAACTGCCTGCAGAGCTCAGAGGCAGGATTGTGTCGAGGCACGGGTCTGGGGAAGGCTGCAGAAAACATCTCTGCTGCATTGAAGGTTCCCAGGAGAACGGCGGCCTCCGTAATTCTTCGATGGAAGAAGTCGATGTTAGCACTCAGCTCATTTCAGCTGAGCCTGACGACACAGCCCGGCTTAAGTTGAGCACACATCAGTGTCACCTGTATCACACACCAGACCCTGTGTGTCATACAGATAGAAGAAAGTAAGACGTCAGGATGTGTTACTTTAAGGAGTGAATGTGATGAAATGACCGCTTTTCTGAATAGTTATCAAGTGTTAGCGCTGGGACACGGGGAAGTGATGTATCCCAACGATTTGACTCGTGTCATCCCACAATCAAGATGGCTAATTTAGACCTCTGAAAGCTGAGCCACTTCTGACAGCTTGGAGCCGAGTCGGACAGGCCTATCGCACCCAGAACCGCAGACGTCGTCACACCGTCTGTAAGGCAGCGATAACCGTAGAGAAGACAGGTGTACGTTCATTTTTAGGCTTCTCTGACCTCCGGAGTTCTGCAGCTTGAGTAAGACCTGTCCAGCTCAGCAGTAAACATCCAAGAGGGGAGGGGTCTACCAGGTGAGAAGATTAATAGGATTCAAATTCCGATGTAGTCCATAGCGTCCCTTTTTAGCTGCTGTGAAGAATTACGAGCTGCTCCTCTGACTCACCTAGACCCTAGACGACTGAGGGTCTTCGTAGATGTGACAACATGGTCTCTGTCTCTTGTGCCCACCTCTGGACAAAGGTCCGGTAATAAACGGCGCAGCATCAGTGGACCAACAGGATGGCTACGGAGTTTTATCAACTCTGTGTCGGTATTATTAAATTATAAGCCCTTTCCCCTAGCCTTAACCAAATGATTCACCCTCTAACCTTTTAAAAATGACGCTACGCATGGAAACTTTATCACTCATCAACTGAAAAACATTGGCACGGCGCATTTAAAATTTTGGCCACTGAAAAAAGTAGAATAACAATGTTCTGATTGGGTTGCGATGGCAGCATATCGTGCTTGTTGTAAGAGTTGTTTTATTTTCTGCCCGATACTGTTCCAGAAATGTGGAAATGATGCCACGGGCAGCTAAAAGTTTATCTCGAGTTTAATAACATTAATTCCTCATAAGCCACAGCGCTGGACCTTCCTCGCCCTCTTATAAAACCTGGCCAACACGCAGCCATTGTTCGCTGCCCTGAATCTGAGCGTCGGCTGCAGGCCTGAAGTGGATCAGACTTCTTATTGTTTGTTGGCTATTGCCAGGATAAGAAACACGGCACAACAGTCGGATTAACTGTCTTCCTTCAAACTTTGTTGTTTTTATTCTGGCCTGCTGTCTGTGCGGGGTTAACTGCCAGGAGGTTAATGGAGACAAAATGGGCTTCTGCATTTCTCATCATCATCATGTCTGCTCTCAGGAGAGAGGGTCATTTCCCCCTCTCAGTCCGATGTTTACTTTATACGTCTAAAACTCAGGAGACAATGGCAAAATCACACTAATACTCATTCTCTATGGTGAGGTTGTATTGTTTATTATTATTACTCATAAAAAAAAAAAAAAGGAAGAAACCTGTGATCCCTTCGGTTTTTTGCGGAAAACATCAGATGTGAGTCGCACGGGAGGAAATAAAATGAGATTTGTTCATGTTTTGAGCTGCAGTGTGAACAGAGCTGAAGTGAAACGCTGTGACGTGCCCGACTGTGATTTCCTCTGCTGGACGCTGATCTAGCATCTGCCCCTTCGCAGCAGTGGATGTTCCTCACAGCAGTAGATGTCATTCCTGTTTTCTAATCTCCGAACAGAGGCAGCGGCCGCAGATGGCTCCTGCCAATAGCATCGCGCGGCAGATTTGACGAGTGGCGTTTTCATACAAAGACACGGGGAGCAGAGTGGCGGCGTGGAAGTCGTAGGGGCGCGACCTTCCATTGATGCAACTGTGTTTGTGTAAATGGCTGCGGCGCGCGAGAGTTAACCGCTAACCTGAAACAAACTTCTGTTTTTAGTTTTTCTTCAGCCGTCGTTTTAGTAGTAAATTATATCAGAATATAACATAAAAAGTTTGAACTAACATGTCTGTGACATAATCTTTTTTTTAAAAAAATAAGGGGGTTTGTTCTGAACTGCTGCGCACGCGGGCCACGTTGGGAAATGTTGCATAACTTGATGTCCACAGCGCGCGCACACCGACCACGTCAGGCCGACAGGAGTCAAGTTACAGTAGCCTGGATGTGCCAATCTGGGCAGCGGATGTGATAAAACTGCTGCTTTTCTGGAGGATTTGACGCCTGTCAGCACTGGCAGACACTGGCGTATCCTGACTGCCGGCTCACATCACCTCACAGTGACGGCACGCTACAGGTTTCGCAGGCTTGCACTGAGAAAAAACCACTGGCGTTTGCTGGTGTGTGTTGCCCTAAATGGTGCTTTCACACCTTAACCGTTTTGGTGCGGTTCAAACAAACTCCGGTGTGTTTTTGCCACAAGGTTTAGTTCTTTTAGGCTGGTCTGAAGCTGCAGAGCCATAATCTCCACTTTTTCCAAAAAAATAAAAACAGGACTGATTTATATTCTCGAGAGAGTAAAGGCCTTTCTCTGTCGACTGTGCGACGAATAAACTGCATGAAAATGAGAAAAAAAATTCCCTGCTGAAGCTGTTGCATCCAAAAATATTTACTGAGATCGTCAGAGTTTGTTTTAGAGATGCGAGCCACGTTTGAGGAAACCCTCTCTGGTATCAGCCATATTCATGGCCGGTAGATGAACTCTGTGTCACTGAGCAGAGGAAAGACCGGCCCAGACCCACTGTCAGAAGGAACTGTGGGTCTGCTGAGGGCAGTGACAGTCTGCAGTCATTAAATCAGAGACGGAGGCCGTGGCAAACAGCTGCTCCACTTCTGTCATGTAAAAGGTAAAACTAGTTCCTGTCCCAGGCTGGGGGCTACCCGTAAACCTCCACGGACCGTCAACATCTGTTTATATGTACTTGCTTTTTTAAGGGCTGATACCAAGTGAAGATTGTCTGGGCTTTATTGAAGAGCGCTCTTGCCAGATCTAAACAGTAAGTTGGTCTGCCATTATGGTCACGTTAACACGTAGCCGTTGCCACGTTGTGATTGGCCGAACCTGTCTCATCGCAGGCAAAAACAGGAGAAAATCAACCTTTGGACAAATCGGATAAATTATGCATTTCAGCAGAGTCCCGTTCCCCTGGCGTATGTATGTTTCGTAGCATCCAGTGATGTGTTTTGTTTTTTGTTTTTTTTAACGGGCATGTAAAATAATCACACTAAAAATTGCCCTTTACGTAGGAGAGACTTAACTCTTACCATGTGTTAATATTTACCATGTGTTAATCCCAGTTTGTTTATTTAGCTTATTTTAAGGAGAGAGTTTTTTCCTTTTTCTTTTTAATAATTTTTAGAGGTGGAAGTAGTCTAAATAGAAAATACTTCAAGAGAGTCTGAAAAAATAAATGTTATTTATGATAAATGTTTTCTCTGCTTTGCTGTGCTGTGAACTGTGAAAACGGGGGGCTGAATTTATTTAAATATCATTGTTGTACAACTGCTTGTTTGCAGACGCTTCAGTTTAGGTGGTAGCTTTACCCAACAAGCGCACACACACAAACACACACACACACACACACACACACACACACACACACACACACACACACACACTCTCTCTCTCTCTGAAGGAAGACAGATCCCTTTTATTCATTGGCTGTGAGGAGGATGGACGAATGAGTCCACTGGGGTTTACGCGCGCACACACACACACACATGCGCGCGGCTGCCCTCAGCAGCATTTTATTTTTGGGTGGGGGGGGCAGAAGATGAGCTTGGCGATAGAGACAACGAGGAGCGTCCCTCTCCATCTGTCTCACACATACAAATATACACACACGCTAATAGTCACCAGCTGGGGCGACCAGAGAAAATGTGTGTGTGTTTTGTTGGTTTTAATCTGGGTGACCATTAAGGATTATCAAGATAATAAAGTTGTTATTTGATTAGGCCTTAAAAAGGTCAACAGGGTCCCACAGCTTATGTTGGGCCGGGGCGGGGGGGTCAGGACGACAAAAACAAAACCTAACAAACCCAATGTGTCTTTATATTTTATTTTGTGTGATTTCCAAGATCATGGGTCCTACTTTATCTGTAGCAGAATGAAAATCAATCCTCCGTCACCTTCATCTCCACATGACAGTTAACCCACTTTAATGGGTTTTTTTTTTTTCGTTATTTTTCCCTTAATTTTACATCTGGACCCGTTTGTCTCTCTCTCGTCTTCCTCAGGACGTGTCGTGTCTGAACCGAGACACCAGCAAGGTGATCCTGGTGGACTGTAAGCGGGAGGCGTTCAGCCTGCAGCCCTTCAACGGCATGGCGCTTAAGAAATGGGATGGAAACTCAGACGACCGGACGCTCTACGACCTTGCCAACTTCCTCAAGAGTAAGACACAGAGCGGGGCGTTCAGGGGCCCATCCCTTCCATTTGATTTCTCATTTCTTTTTCCTTTCATTTCTTTCTGTTGTTGCAGTTCATTCAGTAGTCAACCAAAGAAGATAATATCGGTTGACTGAAATCGTAGCTACTCTTCAACCAATCCATTGGTCGCAGGGGAAGAAGATTAGCTAGATTAACTAAATCTGCCACAGTTTACTGAGTGCACTCTACCCGGCAGCCTAATTAGCCTAGATGAATTATAAATAAGCATAAAAACCTAGTATTTGCAGCAAAACGTACTGAAATACGCCAGTTCTGATATTTTCAAGCATTACACAGGAAAGTTGACAGAGCCTCCTAACGCAGCCACGTCAGCACCTTTTGTTAGATGATCTGACTTGTTGGTCGTTGAGCTGTGACATGAAAACTGCTGGTTGCAAAGTTTACGCTCGACTTTTTGGTCGTCTGTTTTAACAAAATGCCGCCACACCGACGACGTACTTTGACGGGGTGTCAGTTAGTTTGGAGCCGACTCCAAGTAAATGTCCAGTAAACGTTCAGTAAGCGTTAAACAAGATGGGCCTAGCAGTCTCCGTTAGGTTGGGCGAGTTCAAAGTTGTGAAAACGGGTCGGTGTTTTGAAAACACCGCCCCGCTTAAAAACACTGACGTTTCTTGTACACACCTTTGCAAAAACCGTAATTGTGGCATGTGCAAGAGTTTAGACACCTCACTAGGTCAGTACTTAGTAGCTCCTCCTTTGCCAACTGTCGAAGCGTTGGGGTGGAAATATTCTGGCTTTGGTGGGCGGGGGGGGGCACCGGTGGCACAGGAAACACTGCACAGACAGAGGGAGGAATGGATTCCACCACACATCAGCAAACTCTGGATGCAAATGTCCTGCAGTCAGCCAAGAAAAGTGAGAGGGAAAAGAGGCCGGCGTCTACAACAGGACAATGATCCGCAATTACTGTTTATTTTCTTTTCTTTTGTGATGGTTTATCAACATTTGGAGAGAGGCTCATTGTTAATGTCTGTTTGGCCAGAGAAGCTCAAACCTCTCGTACAGTTGTAATAAAACGTGCTTTTACACACGTTCCTTGTTGGTCGATGATCCAGAAAGAAAAGTGTCAGCTTCTGTTTGACCTCGCGTCTTCTCTCCGTCTGTCAGCCATTGCTCTGAGCGGAGTGGAGGACGTTCGTTCGGTGTTGGAGAACTACGCGCTGGAGGAGGACCCCATCGACGCCTTCAAACGCAGACAGGCTCAGCTGGCGCAGGTAGGAGGAGAAATAAAAACGCACCCCGCAACTATTCGCTCAGGCGTGTTTCGGTTGATGGATTTGATTCCCTGACCTCTGTCTGTCAGGAGGAGGAGCAGCGTCTGGCCGAGCTCTCCCAGCAGAAGAAGCAGGGAATCTCCCTGGGCTCCATCACCTCGCGGTTCTGGCGCTCCAAACAGCAGTGAGCGCCGGCCCCTCTCACACTTCCACCGATCGCAGCCCGGCTCTCTACCAGCGTCAAGGTGAGGGGAGAGGCCAGAGGACAGAAGGGGCGGGGTGGGCCCGCGCACTGTAGCTGAGCCGGCTCGGCTGTCGCAAGCAACCAATCATGTCTCAGTGGGCGGGTCTGCAGTGCTGGAACGGAGCGAGGACATTGGCCGTCGTCTGCACCGATGAGAGAGGCACTTCCTAGTTTTTTGGAGGTAGGGCGCCAGTGGACCCCTCCCTTGGTCATCTTGGTGTCAACTGATGCATATCGGGCTGCTGATTGTTTTAAAAAAAAAAAAAAAGTTAAAAAAAAGACAAGCTGGAGAAGATCCAGGTCAGGTTAAAACTCTTTGTGGTGGTTGGAGGCAGATCTGAGATCAACACTGCTGTCGCCACTCCGGTTCTGGTCGGCCCCACCGCTCACGGGATCTGACATGAGATCAGCAGTGCTCTGTCCTATACCACACCTTCAGAATGTGTATTTTATTTTATTTTCTGTTCTTCTGTGTGTGTCAGACTGTGCCGACGGGCTGCCGGAGAGACCGTGTTAATATAATGAATATTGTTTCTAAAAAATAAAAGTAAACAGTACGTAGTATCCCTAAGCGTTCATTCAATACGTGGGACTGTCAGAGCAACCCAGTGGCGGCGTGGACGGGTGCTCGGTTTGTCTCGTGGACATAATGAAGACTGGAACGGCAGCTGAGCCAATGGTGGAAGAGAAGAATCGAAGCAAAGGTTTACTTGTAATTTCTGCCTAATTTCTCCTGGTCTTTCATTTTCACATCTTTTACAGGATATGTCACGTGTTATTCAAAACTTTTTCTTATTGTCAAAAAGAAAAAAAACAGAACCAACAATGAGCAATGAGTTAGTTCGTCTCTCAACACTTTCCGACTTCCCTCCTCTGTCTGTGGCTCTCAGCTCGGAGCCCTTTTTTTTTTTTTTTTTTTCCTACCGAAGACGTAAAATCTTTAAAAACACCTCACAAATATATAGTTTTATTTTTTAAAAAGGCTCAGTAATTCTCCTTAAAAAGCTGCTCACTGTAGTTTTTATCAAGCAAATGAGAGGAAATAGTGCAGAAACCCTTTATACATTCTTCTATAAAGCGCTGCAAATATACTATATACTATAGTATTTACTATCCATACATGCCAATTGCATGGATATAATGACATCACCCTAGGAGGCCTACGTTTTTTTTTTTGTTTTGTTTTGTTTTTTTTATTGTTTCTGTGAAGTTTTAGATCCAGTTTAATTCTCCGAACTCCCGTCCTTCTCTCTCTCTCGTTGGAGAGAACCACCCTCCAGAAAGAGAGAGTGAAGCGACGATGTTCTGAGGACAGGAACCGTGACGATGGTCTTCGAGGCTCGGCTGCTGTTCTCTTTCGAGTGCTTGTTGAAGATCCATGTTGACGTGAACTCGCCATCGACATCCTCAATAAAGGAAACAAATCAACACGTTGTACATGCAGATTTTATTGAGATTTTACTGCTTATTTGATGTTTTCCAACAAAGCCCTCCTGTTCGAAGGCTGTTGTTCCTCAGTGTTTGTTTTCACATTCTTATAAATTAAACCATTTCTTCTTCCTCCTCTTCTCAAAGTAGGAAACTGGAATTCTTGCTCGACAAGATAATTGGCATTTCAATTTCCACTTTTTCCATATAGATGATTTGTTTTTATTGCTGTTGAGCTGCCTAAGGTTTTTCTCTCCAGTTCTTCCTCCGTGAGTGAATCTCCGCTCGATCGGGAAGGTTCTCAAAAAACCCGACTTTAAATATTCTTTCCCTCCACCTATCGTTAACGGACACACAGTCGAAATCCTAAAATAATGTTCAACCGCGGAAGACACTCGGTAGAGCGACATGCCGCCGCCAAGGCAAAAAAAATGCCCCATCTCTGAATGTTAAGGGAGGTGATTAAAAAATTCCTGGAGCCGCCCCTTTAACCGGATCTGCATTAAAATGTAGTGAGTTATTGCCTGGCCCCTGCCCCATCCCTCCGCCATGCCCGGTGCAAATTGGTTCAGTATTTTCTGAGTAATACTGTTGACAGATAAACCAGCAGACGGACACGGGTGGAAAACATAACGCCATTGGCAGAGGTAGTACATGCTGAATAACCAACGTAGTCTGATTTCTTTGAGTAATTACGTACTTCAATCTTGTTTGAATTTTAATTGTATACTTAGTGTGGCACTTTGATTCACAGGTTAGAGTGTAAGTTCAAAAATTACATTAGTATCACCGCCTGTGTAGGGAGTGCAGAAGAACACAGAGATGAGGAAGATTTAGATTTTTTTGGTTTTACATTTACTTCACCGAACTACAGCTACAGTTTTCTGATGAGGTTTAAAGAGAACATGTGTAGTACTCCTGTGAATTCCAAGTACAATGTACAGAAAAACAAAGTTGAAACCCGACCAAACCTCAGGAATGTTTCACATTCTTGGATTTAAAGCGGAAACCCCGCGGTGCCTTGAACCTGTAAATCTGTTTTTCTTTTCTTCTCCCTGTTGGATTCCTGCTTCACAACCACGCATGTTTTAAATCCTCCGAAGGTGTTGTGACAACTATCACCTCCGAAACGCCGAGCCCCCACCTGGCTTCTTGACACTGGCATGAAAACGAGCCTGGGCCCAGGGGGAATGATGGGAAGCAGCGAATCTCCTGTTGGCACAGATATACGAACACGAGCAGCAGGAAGGTTTTCCTCGCTTCCACGAGCAGCCCTGGATCTTTATCGGACCAGAGGTTTGCCAAATGTGGACGCACATTTCTGCCAGGAAAAAAAGATTCATAATCATCAGAAAAACTTAATTGGTCCCTGCGGGGAAACTGATAGGAAAGAGGAAGTAAAGTAAAAACTACTATAAAATAGTAATGATAATAAATACACGGTAAGTGAGTGGAAAAATGTACAAATGCAAACGTGCAGAAAGTGCGAGGCAGGCTCTCCGGGCCTCTTTCACAAGACCGGCAGGGCAGGGGTCCTGTCTCCTCTGGTGGTGCAGGCCACAAAACTGAGTGGAAGTGGGGAGACTCTTGTCTAGAGCCGAACTCCCCGGAGATGGTGAAGGAAGCCCCGGAGTGCGGAGTCGCTGACGTGGATGGCGCCACACGCGGTTGCCGGGTTAGCGGAGGGGCGGGTACAGACGATGAACCGAGATGCCGTAGGCGTCGACGTAGGCCCAAGGCGAACGGTTCGATGTCTGGGCTGCAGAAATGTTCCATCCCCTATGCCCGAGGTGTGTGTGGAAGCCGTCGATGGTAGCGATGAGATCCGGAGAACCGTCCTGTAGCCATGTCCCCGTGAAACCCACAGCGCCACGGTCACGGAACGTCCCCCCGATTCCTCACCGGCGCCGCTGGCTCGTCCATCGTGTTGCGCAGTGATCTCACGTTGCCCGTGATGGTAGAAGGGAGATCCGCTCCTCTCCATCAGTCTCTGTCGTCTGGACCCAGCTCTCCGCCCTCGTCGCTTTGTTCCTCCTCCGCACCTACCCGTTTTGCGTCTCTACCGGGGTGTCCGGTGTTCTGGACACCATGGCCGGCCGGCCGGCTTCAGCACAATCAGCTGGTCCCTAGGGGTCAACAACGCGGGTCGGCGCTCAACGGTAGCGTTTTCAAAAGAGGCAGCTGAATGAAAGAAGGAATTCCACGCTGCAAAAACCCAACCAGAACTCCCTCTACTAGCATGTTTAGAGAGGGAGCATCTTAGATGAGTCACCAGTAAAAAAAAATTTTAAAAAGTATGACAAAAGAAGAAAAGCTAAAAAGTTGGAAAAATAAGAATCGAGCAGGAGCAACTGCAAAACAGGCTGCATGCACAGAAAAGAAAAATAAAGATTTGATTCAAGCAAAACATGTTACAAACCTGATGTACGAAATGGAAATCAGGAGTCTTTTGTTTTATAATATTCATTTAGTATTTTATCATTTGATTAATCAGTTTCCGCCTCGCAATTCATTATTTAATGACTAAGTCAGCGTTTTGACTTAATTCAAGTTTAACCAAATAAGTCAGAATTTTAACTTTGAATCTCATAATTTTGACCTAAGTCAGAGTTTTGACACAATTTCTACTTTGTATGTCTCACTAGTTAACTTAGTAAGTCTGAACTTTTCCTGTTCCTGTTCCTTATTGTCACTTTACTGTTGTCACTCAACGGGGACCTATTATGCTTTTCCTTGCTTTTCTGTCATACACACATACAAGTTGTTGTCGGATGTTCAGATTAAATGCGGCTGCGGTTTCAACAGTTTCAAAAAATGAGGTAAACGTATGTAAAAGTAATTCCTGTGAGGCGAAAGCTCAGCAGCTCAGGCGCCGGACCGCCCCGAACGTTAGGTTTCCGACCGCCGGCCCATCGCGAATTTCTTCACACGTTGATCCGCTCCGAGCGCAGCTCGTTCTCCCAAAACCCGTCTACGCGAGTAGCGTTGCAGGCATTCAGTGGACTCAAGCAATAACCGCAAGATTAGCATCTGAATTCCCCGGACAGCGGACGTTTCCCTGCATTTTAGCACATTTCTCACATGTACAACTATTAACGGGGACATATTTAGAAAATTTCTCTGTACGGATTGTGATTGAAAGACTAAATCCACCATGATGTCCAACAATAAGCAGGAGGTGGGCGTAATATTTCCCGAACAGAGACGTCCTGCCGTAATCCCTGCTGCTGCGGATGTTCGTGCCTTCCACTCTCAGATTCCGGATCGGTTTCCGTTCAGGGACGCGTACGGATGGATTTGAAAAGATACCGTTTCCAATCAAGTATGTTCTGTTACTTTGCTTTCAGAACCTCCACGTTGGCGAGAGGATGAGGCGGTGCTCGAAAGCGCCGGGTGGGCCCCCCCCCACCGGCAGGCTTGCGGATGTTGTCCGATCAAAAGAACGTGGGCTCTTAATGAGGCCCGGGGCTGAGATTGCCTTTTTCAGTCAGAGGCTCAACATAAGAGGCAGTTTGAGAGAAATAGACCTTTTTTGAACTGTGAATCATGCAAAGCTCCTCTAGTGGAGTCCCAGCGTAAAGATAGAGCTGGACACGAGCATAACAGGTCCCCTTTAAACCAGTTGTTTCCCTTTTTTTTTTTTTTTACGTTGGTCACGTGTCTCGTTTTTGACGGAGGTCAGAGTTTGTTTGACTCGAGCTGAAGTCGTCATTTTGTGACACTGAACTTCTATTTCATGATTTTGACTTTGAAGCTCATAATTTGATTTGTTGTCTCAGCTTTGTTTGACTTGGTCATTTGGAATTTGACTCATTAAATCATAAATTTGACTCGTTTGATTTCAGATTTGGACTCGTGTTTCGCCCACTTTTGATTTACCACTAGTGTTTTATTTTTTTTTTCTATTTTCATAATTTCCACCGAAAATATATAGCAAACAATAAAACTTTATTACAACCTCTTAAAACCGTATTTTGGAAACATAGCACATGGGACGCTGCTCTAGCTAAATGCTTTCAATGTGTGGACTGAAGGAGGTTCAGCCTGCCGGTTGAAAGCAAACAGATTAGAGGCTTCTCGTGGACAGTACTCAACAGGATGAAGTGATCTTCACAGAGATTCACCGCTGCTCCTATTTATCCAGCGTCTGAAACCCCGCAGGGACCGAAGTGAAGCAGCCCGGGAAGGTTTCCAGCCGGGAATCGTGTTTAAATTGAGGACTAAGTGGAGTTTGGAGGGGTTTAAGAGGTTTTTATGGAGGAAGATCTACTTGGGGATTAAGAATTACTGGCATGTGTTTGTAGCTTCGGGCTCTTAAAAATCCCGTTTTCACAGATGAGAGTCGGGAGACCAAAGGCTCCCTCTCACTGTTGACCGAAGATGTTGCTTTGGGGGGGGGGGGCCTTGACAGGAGCAGTTTGATTGATGTTGAACTAATGATAAAGATAGAGACTGAAACATCCTCAGGGGTTTTTTTCTTTGCCATTAATTCGTTCATGTCTAGGAAGGACCAGTGGTTGGTGACATGGACACAGTGATGATAGTTATATATATTAACCACAGACCCAGTGTCTCCTCAGCGTCCGGACACCTGCATCGTGTCCACATCGCTGAACTGTTTTTTTTTGGGGGGGGGGACAAATCTAAATGTAGTAAAACGAAAGGCCGATACCTCGTGAGGTTTTTATGATCTCACGTCTCCCCCGTTTGATGACGATTGTGCTGAAGTGATTTGATTTGATGCCTGTGCAGTTTGGTTGTTTGTGTGTGTGTGTGTGTGTGTGTGTGTGTGTGTGTGTGTGTGTGTGTGTGTGTGTGTGTGTGTGTGTGTGTGAGAGAGTGTGCGTGTGTGTGCCGTTTCCGTTACAGCTCCCGTACGTGCAGCAAATGTGGCAGCAGAAGACTGAGTTTGTTCACTGAGAAAACTTTATTCGCCCCGCACATCATTTCCGAAGGAGCAGAAATACTCAAGTAAAGCACAAGCGCGTAGTACCCGAGTAAATGTACTCAGTTACTTTCCACCGGCGTCCCCTTCCTGACACTCCACCTTAACTCTTCTCTTTATTCTCGCACAGCCAGCAACACTGCTCAGAGCTGACGACGGATGAGTCGCCTACCGGAGGGGGACCGGAGCGGTTTGCGTGACCGGCGCTGACGCGCACGGGGACCTCTGGCTCAGATTAAACGCGGCTCTGCGGCGGCTTTCATGGGACGGTCTGTTCTTGTTTAGTGCGTGGAGGATGAAACACTTCATGTGCCTAATTAACGCGAGCAGCTTTTCACTTCCCAACAAGAAGCTTCCAATCATTCTTCGATACGACCACATGTTGGTGTGTGTGTGTGTGCGCGCGCGCGCGCGTCTTCCTGCCTTTAAGTCATGTTAATTGGCCAACACGTTTTGAGAAGAGCGCGTGAAAGGAGAAGACAATGGGCGGGAGGAGGGGGCGGGGCTCACACCCACCTGCAAAATGCGTCTCAGGTGAGAAAAGCAGCGCGAGGACCCCCCCTTTCACCCGCACCCCTCCTCCGCAACTGACAGACGACCACGTGCCAAAACCCTTAATGATGCCCGCGGGCTGTGCGCGTGCGTGCGTGTTAATCTCACTTTCCTTTAATCACAGCCCACGGGACCGGTGGCGGCGGTTTGGGAAACGACCACAATTACAAACCTGATCATCTCAAATCCGGAACTACCGATTTAATCCGTCGGTTCGGTCTGAGGCGGCTGCTGACGGCTCTCCGTGGGTCAGGGAGGAGGAGGAGGGGGCGGGAAGATGGGATCACACAGAGATGGTGGAGCTTCACGGTTTGTTTCACGTTCCTCTCACCGGAACAAGGTGAATATGTCGAAAGGGCTGCGGGACTGGCCATCGGGCACACGGGGACAAATCCCGGCGGACCGGGAAATAATCAGCGCGCTGCCTGCGTCTGGGCTCACTGGCCAATCACAACCCGGTTTCCGGAGCAGGGCTGGCTCCTCTCTATGTGGCTGTTTTCCGTCAGCGTGGCCACGGTTCAACGTTCCCGTTGGAGTCCTCGTCGGTCCCGGATCTAAATGCGGTTTGGTTCAGCTGCTGCTGTGTGCTCCCGGAGCTCCGGGAGGTGTGAACTCGGGAACACCGAGGCGGGGCGGAGGTTAATGAGACCAACCGTTTGCCCTGCGGCAGCTCCGACAGATGCTAACAGCAGGCTAGCCGAGCTAACAGACTGCGGGGCCCGAAAACTAGCACCTTCAGGGTGATGCCATAAACGCATTGTGCCCCCCCCCCCCCCACCAGCACCAGCACCGGTTTACACAGATTCCCAGTTTTCATTTTTATTTAGTGGTGACTTTGCACCAAAGCATTTGTTCCGTTCAGAACTCCGAGTAGCCGCCGCTAAACAACAATAACCACTGTCACACGCTTCACCTGCACTGAATGTCTGTTTACATCATTAACTGAAACCCAAACCATTTATTTATCTAACAACGAATAAGGCGGATGCTGAATCGGTCTTTTGAAGAAACGGACGAAAAGCCTGGTGATTAATTATTCCAAGTGAAAAGGAGTGAAGTTGTACCTGCGCTCCTGCACAGCCAATCATCTTCCACCCTCTGTCTTTACAGGTGAGAGGGGGCGGGGCCAAGATAAACCACGATCGACAGGTGACGTGGATTAAAAACACAGAACAAAAGGTATTTTGTCATAGTTTGTGGTGTTTATGTGTGTTTGTTACAGTCAGCGCCCCCACCCGCCGGAGACCCGTTTGGCCTGGGCGGTGGTCCTGACGGCGCAGGTGTCGCTCTTGACGCCTCGCCGAGCTCCTCGCGCACATTTATGAGCTCCCACCTCTCAGCAGACTTTCCCACGGTCTCTCTCTCTGTGTGTCTCCCCCCCCCCACACACACACACACACACACACACACACACAACACCTCTCCTCCTGCCACCCCCCTCCCCGGCACGCGGCACACGCCTCGTGTTCTCTCACCTCAACAAAAGCTCGTGCCATTTGGACACGTGTTGGGGGACAAAAGGTGCGACACACACACAGAGGGACAGACATGCCCGACGTTATTAATAACATTAGTAAGACATAATAACATAGATAGGCCTGCCTCAGTTTCTAGACCCTGAACCAAAACCCGAAGACCCGGACCAGACCCGTCTACCTCTCAGCCTGTGCAGTGACCGCGCCATCGATGCCCTAAAACCCCGCAGGCCACAGCTCAAACCGCGCTTTGAACGCACCGGAACAGAAACGGAGAAATGCGGAGCCCGCCAAGAGTGAAATTAACAATAACTAATGAGAAACCAATGGCAACGGAGAACGACGCTCTCCTCCGTCCTGCGTGACAGCAAAGACAAAGTCTTGGGTGTGGGACTGATCCGGGGACGTCAGCTCGGGACATTACGACAGGTAAGTCTCCACCGAGAAAAGAAACGTCAGAGACGGTTCTAGCGAGCTGCGGCCCTCGTGGGGTCTCCGGCTGGTGAGGAGCGGAACTACCGCAGCCTGAAGTGCCTGAAGCTCGGTGGTCGCGTGGCGTGCGCGTCTTCTGCGGCATCTGACGACCCGAGAGGGGGGGGGGGCGCTGATCGATAAGCAGATGGGGCCGATCGAATATGTGCATATTGTCGACTGATGGCGACGATGCGTCCCGGTGCCGTGCGCACGCGTCCCCCGGCTCTCCAGGGAGCGGACGCTGCGCGTGCTGAGCAGGTATGTCGCTCAGGCGCGTGCGCCGCACCAACGATCGGTGGTGGAGAGTATCGGAGTACGTTTACTCATGTTCCAGGGCACGTGAGGGCGTGCGTGAGTGCCCACGTTCTACTTCCTTCCTCTCCTCCACGACGTCGCTGACCCCGTAGAGCCGGATCGCGAACAGCAGGTGGAAGCAGCCACGAAACGACCGTGTACAGGTGTAGAAGAACCTGCCCGGCTCCAGGTGTAGGGACGGTGGTGACCCACCTGTGGTCACCTGTAGAGCCGAACGGGCCCTTCCCACTCCTGCTGGTGGTTCTCTGAGGCTGGCGCTTCTGTTGGCAACATCCGGCCGGGTCCAGAAGACTCTGGGGGGGCGTCAGGGTCCACAATCAAGAGACCCCGACCCCCCCAGACAACCTGCTGTGAGTGTTCCAGGTGAGGTGTCACATCTTACTGTCATATCACCGTCACGAGCCGAAGAGCCTGTTGTTGTTGTTGTTGTTTATCGTCCGCGTGCAGACTCATATCATTTGATTCATCTATGTGACGCTTTTGTCTCGAGCGACCCACACACGCGCGCGTCTGGATCCAAACAGGGCAACAATATCAGGCTTGTAGTGCGTGCGTGCGTGTGTGTGTGTGTGTGTGTGAGAGAGAGAGAGAGGGCGAGAGAGAGAGTCTTCGCGCGCGTCGGGGCACATGAAGCGTGTCTCGTGCCGTGGGTGTGGTTTGGAAGGAGGGGGGTTAAAGTCAGGGCCAGCGGAGGCACGCGCTGCCCTCATTACAATAATAATAGAGGGCGAGGTGGGTCGCGAGCGCCAAAAAAAAGCAACAGTTTGTGAGCTCGTGTTTAATTTTCACCAGGTAAAGTTGGTTGTTTTGTGTTTTTTACATTTCGGTGAAATCGGTTCTCGTGCCTCTCATGTGTCTCGAGTGAAATCAAACCGTGGCACTGATTTAAAAACCGAGCCGGACCGACACGGCAGCTGACACCGGCCCTGGCGCAGGCGGGTCTGTGTCAGGGCGCGGGTTCGAGCTCATTTACGACACAGTCTGTCCGTTGCGGTCCGTCCACCGGAGCGCACCGATAAGCGGACTTTGACCTCCCGGTCGATGTACCAGTATCAGTCGGGGCCCGGCGTCCATCCCACCGCCCCCGGTCCGGCCTTACTCCTTATCGATCCGCCCCTGACACACGGCGCAGCGGACGCGGTGAGTCGGTAGGCGACACGGTAGGAGGAACGGGAGACCGAACTCTAAAGGACCGACTTCGGGATACGGTCTCGAATGCGGACTGTTCACTGCGCAGAAACACCAGAGCCTCGACCTCGGATCCTCTTCACACGTCCGCGGGCAGCCGGTCTCCGCGGCCGGTGACCGGCAGTGACTCTGCTGAGCTAAAAGCAGAATCGATGACCGGACACTTTTACTTCCACGTCGCAAACGAAAGCGGAGAAATCACGTGATCGTGTTTCTGAATGAAACGTGCTTCATGTTAATTACATCAGAGCAGCGACACAGCCTGACGGGGGGGGGGCATTATCATACAGCTGGGACCCCCCCAACACACGCGCGTGCACACACGCTTGAAACACACACACACACACGCAGACACACACTTGAAACACATACCCGCACGCTTGAAACAGACACACACACTCACTTGAATCACACACACACACACACACACGCTTGAATCACACGCACACGCTTGAAACACACACACACACGCACACACACGCTTGAATCACACGCACACACACTTGAAACACACACACACACACACGCTTGAAACACACGCACACACACACACACACACACACGCTTGAAACACACGCGTGCGCGCACACACACACACACACACACACACGCTTGAAACACACACACACACACTTGAAACACACACACACACGCTTGAAACACACACACACACACACACACACTCACACAAGCTTGAAACACACACACACACACACACACACACACACACACACACACTCACAGACACTTGACACACACACCAGAGTTGATCTGCCTTCTCCAGATCGAAATCCTCGTCTCTGGCCTTGAAGAGCATTAACCGTTCGCGCGTGAGGCGTTAAAAACTTGTCTGTGTGTGTGTGTGTGTGTGTGTGTGTGTGTGTGTGTGTGTGTGTGTGTGTGGCGTAAGATTGGCGTGCCTCCACCCCTCCCTCCCGGGACGGCACGCGACTCGAGGAAGAGCTCTGGGAGGAGAAGTGTGTGTGTGTGTGTGTGTGTGTGTGTGTGTGGACTTTCCTCCGCTGGATCCGTCGAGCACGGATCTAACCCCCGTTAATATCCCCCCCCCCCCCCTTCTCCGGATGTTTCTTTAGCCTCGTTCTACGGTTCGTCCCTCGGGTTCTGACTTTGCTGCCTCTTCGGAAACGTTTCCTCCGGTACCTGCGTTTTTGTGATTACATAGACTGCAGGTGCGGTTTTCTTGCTGGTTTGAAACCCTGTGCTTGGGGTTTTGTTTTGGGGGGGGGGGGGCGCCACCGTGCCACCCCTCAGAGCAGTGAGACGTGTGTGTGTGTGTGTGTGTGTGTGTGTGTTGGTGTGTCCGCGCTCTGGAGGCGGTGACAGCGAGCGTTTGGCCGCTCGGCCCGCCGCCGCTGCCGCCGCCTGACAGTTTGTTCTATTGCCCCGCTGTAATTGCCCCCTCGGCGGTGAAAGCGAATCAAAGCCTCCCTCCTCCCACCCGCAGAAGACTCCCTGTCACTCCACACTGCAAGAAATGTCCCCTCGTCCACCTCCGCCGCCGGAAGCCTAAACTTTTACGCGAGTTTACGTTCCACGGTTACACACGCCTACATCTCCGGGGGAGAACCAGCTCGCAGAGCCGCGACTGCGGCTGCGGAGCCGCCGTCTTGGCAGCGCGTTTACAACCAAAGACGCCGCCGCGACGACGTGGCCTCGGGCCTTCGCTCAGCAGCTTCACGGTTCAGGTCTCCGCAGGCTCCCGGCGTCTGCCGGGCCGGGTAGACCGGAGACACCTAGACTCGTGGCGGGCTGCCCGCGCCGACGGGAGCTCGGCTGCACCTCGTCCGCGGTAAAATTCCAGCTTAGACAGAAAGTTTCGGTTTGAATGGACCAAGTAGCGGCAGAACGAGAATTCGTTCCTCAGGTGAATATTTTTTGCAGCGCCCCCCACACACCAACACACACACACACACATACCCCTCCTCCTCTCACACACCCCTCCTCCTCCTCCTCCTCCTCCTCCTCCTCCTCGTCCTCCTCCTCCTCCTTTCCTGCCCGCTATAAAGCTGAGGTATAGCCGGAGCAGCCACAGTCTAGAGTTCGGTGGCCGAGCGGATCTTTTACTCTCCGTTGTCTTCCTCTGCTCCATCCACACCGCTGACACACACACACACACACACACACACACTGACTGCTCCTCTGACTTCGAACCTCTGTTCTATTTCTCCCCGGGACGTTTTCACCTTTTGTTTCTCCACTTGACGCTCTCCGTCCGGATTCCTCTGGATTTTTTTTTTTCCTCCGTTTGGATTTTACGCACTTATTGACTTGGACCTCCGGCGCCCTCTGCCCCGGACGCTCCGTGCCGAACCTCCATGGCGCGTTTGTTACTGCCGTGTCTCCTGCTGTTTGTATCAGCACAGGCGGTGAGTAGCATTTCCAGCACACTTAGAGGATTTTTTTTTTTTTTTTTTGTCGGTTTGGTTAGCTTAGTTTTTCTCTGCTGCTTTCTGGAGACGCGGGGAGGTTTGGAGATGTGCGCTTTTACGCGCAGCGCGCCGAGCTCCCTCTTGTGTTTACCGCGTTTCTGCGGGAACCAAGTTACTTAGATTATAATTTTTGATACCTTCAGGAATCCGACTGGTAAATGATGCAGTGCAGAGAGTCGGAAGGCAGAAATATCACCGATGTCTACACAGGTTACATGAAAAGAACAGCGACGCTTTCATTGTATAACGTTTTCAGCCGTTTGCAGCAGTGCGCGGACCGTGTGTTTGTGCATGTTTGCGTGTGTTTGGCGCATTTTCTACACGTTACTTTCTCGTATCGGCTGATATTCTTTTTCACGCTCAGTATTTGACCCCCCTCCCCCCACATCTGTCCCCCCCCGCAGGCACTCTCCTCCGGGGTCTTCGAGCTGAAGATCGACTCCTTCACCAGCTCCCGCGGCGTCTGCCGCTACCAGTCCCGGGACTGCCAGATCTTTTTCCGCGTCTGCCTCAAGCACTCGCAGGACATCATTAACCCGGAGCCGCCGTGCACGTACGGCATCGCGTTCACCGAGATCCTCGACGCCGACTCCAACTCCATTTCCGAGAGCGCGCCCATCAGGGTGCCCTTTCATTTCAAGTGGCCGGTAAGTGACGAAAACCCCAGGAGGTCTCCCCAGTTCTCCCGTGACCTGCGTGTCCCACGTTGCTCCGACGAACCGGACGGTTAACCAGACGGTTCGGCGGCAGCTTTCATACATCCGGCTTCATATTCAGCTGTTTCTATTGAGATGACGCGCACGAGTCCGCGTGGGTCTCTTATGTGAACAACATTTCCCGCTTGTCGCGGGTCTGTGTTACCCTGCGGGGACCACAAACTACAGCACAGAAATCAATCACAATGACCGAGTAAAAGCTGAAAACCAAAAGCCTCCAGAGACATCTGTAGAACATCTGTAGAACATCTGTAGAACCTAACACGGTCTGACCTTCACTCACTGATCAACGCACGAGCACAGATGTGGTGACTAATCGACCTTCTCTAACTCATTTCAGGGGACTTTCTCTCTGATCATTGAAGCCTGGAACGCGGAGTCTTCAGAACTGGAGTCCACAGGTAAACTGCTGCTGCTGATGCTGCTGCAGTGTCGCTGCTCCACCGCCAGGCGGCGACAGCGGCGCTGCTTCCCACTGAGAAAAACACACGTAGAGAGGAGAGTTCCCTTACGACTTAAGAAAGCACAAGTTTAATGCAGACGTGCAGCTGCGAAGAGCAGTTTTTAAAAGCTGTCACGCGTCTTTTTATATGGCAGTAAGTGGCAGTCTTGTTAAATATCTATCAGCCGTGACAGATGTTGACGATGTTCAGCATAAACGCAGACGCAGCAGGTCCCGGCCCCCTGCGCTTAAGTCACTCTGACCTTAAAGAGGAATCGCAGACCTGTTACGGGCCACACAGGCATATTAAGATCAGAGAAACCACAGAGTAGGATCGTGTCACTGCAAAACTATCCCTGAGCCCAACAGGCAAACCCAAAGTCCCCGTGGGGAGATTAGGAGGAGGTCTGGGTATGAAGACTTACGTTAGACCGCGCAGATCAGCCGCAGCATTAAAGCTGTAAACTGGTTCTAATGGGCTCTCCCCACTCCTTCCCTCGTTGGTCCAGAGAACCAGAACAACCTCATCAGCAGGCTGGCGACCCGACGCAGGCTGACCGTCGGAGAGGAATGGTCCCAGGACGTGCACTTTGGCAACCAGAGCGAGCTCCGCTACTCCTACCATGTGGTGTGCAACGAGCACTACCACGGCGAGGCCTGCTCCGCCTACTGCCGGCCCCGAAACGACACCTTCGGCCACTACACCTGCGACGACAAGGGGAACCGCCACTGCCTGGAGGGCTGGAGCGGCGAGTACTGCTCTGACCGTGAGTATGAGGACCGGACTTTTACCGCTTCCTGTGGCCGCACGACGGCGCGTGAGTGCGTGCGTGCGTGGCGCTTTAAAGGACCGCACCGGTGCTTGTTCTTTTTTTCCCGTTTTGATCCCTCCAAGTTTTTCAGTCTGGTGACAACACGGCACGCTAGTAGATTTTAGTGCTTTTCAGCATCTCACTCTCAAGCCCCATGAGCTCAAATACTCCAGCACCGGAGGTACAAGCTCCTCACGTAGATGGGCTCAAACGTGCCAAAAAACGCCGGAGTGGTCCTTTAAGGCATCATGCTGTCGTTGTAACATTATATCAGGGGTTCCATTTGTGTCTCCGCAAAACAATAGTGAGCTCAAAGTGACCGCATGATACCGAAAAGTATAGTACTGCTTTGATTTTTCTAAGATACGCGTATTCCTATAACAGCCCTGAGGGGACTCGAGGTTCGTCTTTACTTTGTGGACACTTTCACGTTTCGTGGTGTCTTTCTGTCTGACCCCCCGCCTAGTGTCAGTTTAGCGTGGGGTCGCAGAGGTGATTCAGTGCCCCTTGTTTTCCGGGCACCAGTGAAGCTTATTTTAGATTTGAAAAATATCCGAAGCTCAGTTCTGGCGCAGCTGTGACAGTCGACCACATCAGTTAGAGAGTGAGTTTCGGCAGAGCTTTAGCAAAGCTCCAGAACTGGCTGCAGAGTAGGAGTTAACACTGTGTCTGTACAGTTGCCCCCCCGCCCCCCGCGCCCCGCGCGCTCTCCTCTCCCTCCATTTTTTATCCCAACGTTTCAGATTGGGAAGCAGGGAATGGGTGTGTGTGTGTGGGGGGGTGAAGAATAGGACCCTTGGCGCTTAATTTTTTTTTTTTAGTCCAGCGGCCTTGAAATTGTTAAGTCAAGCAGTTGTCAACGCCATCGTCGGCCCTGGTGGCTGTGGAGGACAAAACAAAAAAAAAAGATCTTAGAGCTTCTGTCGTTTCCAGTGTGTGTGTGTGTGTGTGTGTGTGTGTGTGTGTGCTGTGCGCGTTGGCTCTGAGGTCTGCTCCTTTTGTTTTGAGCTCAACAATGGGCCCCCGGTCGTCCCCCAGTCGGCCCCCGGCCCGCCCGCTTTAACAGGGACACGCGCTGGAGCTTAATGTGCGCTGCCTTGCGTGAAAGGAGACGGCATGTGTTGCTTTTGTTGTGGGGGCCAGCTGCTTCGTTCAGTACTTAACAAGCACTTGTAGGGGGTGTGTGTGTGTGTGTGTGTGTGTGTGTGTGTGTGTGTGTCTGTGAGTGTGTGTGAGAGAGAGAGAGAGAGAGGCCCTGTGAGGGGAGGTGAGTTGTTTTGTGATTCCAACGAAGAACACGAGACACACACACATGCAGTCATAGTAATATTCTCTCCTTCTTCATCCCCCTTTCTCCCTTTCTCTCTCTTTCTTCCACCTCCCTCCCTCTCTCCCTGCGTTCCCTCTCCTCCTCCCATCAGCCATCTGTGCAGCGGGGTGCAGTAAGACCGGTTTCTGCGAGTCTCCCGGGGAGTGCGTGTGCCGGCAGGGCTGGCAGGGCGAGCGCTGCGACGAGTGCGCCCGACACCCGGGCTGCCTCCACGGGACCTGCCAGCAGCCCTGGCAGTGCAACTGCAAGGAAGGTTGGGGCGGCCTGTACTGTGACCAAGGTGGGTTCAACCTCAGAAACAGCCCCGCTGAGCAGTTTATTCCCCGGGTCACCCAGAACCCGCCAGCTCTCCACCAGTTTTAGGACAAAAAAGAAGTTGAGAACACACAGAAAAACAACCGGAAAAGAACCCGGCACGCACAGACCCACAACTTACAGACTGAATAACCATTTAAACGGCCAACTAGGACATCAGTCTCCAGATGGTGTGCGGGTTCATAATTCGGTCTTGGGCTGCAGCTGATTAACAGGGGCCGGTGACTATGGCCAATTAAAATGTTTATCAGAGGCTCGATAACCAGTCAAGTCAGAGGATCATACTGACGCTTTTGCAAACGTTTTCATAAATTTAAAACCCTTTTTGACCTCGGATTTAACAAAATGATGTCATTGTTGCCTGACAATGTCGATGAACTTGTGGACTGAGATGAAAAGTCTGGCGGTGTGGCGCGTTCCTGTGCCAGGCAAAACTTCGACATTTTTAACACCAGAAAGCTCCGAATTCACGTGATCATTGTCAAAAAGTTTGCTTATTATCTCTTTAGTATGCTTTTTTTTCCCCTTCGCCAACGAAGCTTGTGAATACGATTATTCAACAGCCGACTCTCAGGTCTCAGATGTTGGGGCTTCGCAACAGCACGTAAACATCGCAATCTCTCTAGACTTCAAATCTACCCGCGCTTTCAACAACGATAATTCAGCGTTTAACAGACGTCTCGTAACACATGGCGTCGACTCTGATGGCGACTCTGACTGTTGCAAGTTTCAAATCTCTGTAGGTTGATTTTCAAACTGCGTTGAAATGAAATTAAACTAAAGGCTTAAAAATAATCTTTATAAATTGGGAACCCTGTTATTTTGCGATGATAATGTAGTAATAATACATTTATTAAATGACCGAAAACAGGGCCAAAAGTAGACATTGCCGTAGTTTCTGTTCCAACTGTGAACCAGGTCATTTCTCATTTTTATTCCCACATTACAATGGCATGATAATGGACTGTGGATTCATTGTCACATTAATGGATGTGACAATAAATCCAGTGAAGGAC
Source organism: Xiphias gladius (assembly GCF_016859285.1). NCBI lineage: Eukaryota > Metazoa > Chordata > Actinopteri > Istiophoriformes > Xiphiidae > Xiphias > Xiphias gladius. The sequence goes on along the minus strand of NC_053406.1, from coordinate 28,073,738 downwards.
GGTGACTGTGATTAAAACGGGGTCAAAGTAAACCACTGTAGTTACGAAAGTGAAAGAAAAAACATCCGCTCGTCCAAGTGGCACCTGTACAGATTAAGATCTTTGCAGCTGTTGTGTTAACATTATGGTGTAAACATAAAAAAAAAAAGAAAGATATTTCTAGATAATGTAACCGTGTTGTGTCAGCAGGTTTCACTTTAATATGAATTTGTTTATTCTCTGGATATGAGCAAACATGAAAAAACGTTTCCCAAAACCAACACGACTGGATCTATTTCGCTACGGAAAGACGTCAGCTTGATTCACCGTGCATGTAATGTCCCAAAATGTTGAACATTAATGCCAGTTTCTACCATCTCCACACCGGCAGGATGTAAATAGAAACAGGCGAACCTTTCAAATTCCAGGATTTGTAAACGCCTCCTAAAAATAGCTGAGAACCATCTGAAATGCAGGTTTTCCTTTATCCGTTAGAGCGGACCCAAAGCCGTCTAGAGCAACCTACTAAATGACTGCTGAACAACTCGAGCTGTAATAATGTTTTTGAAATGTTCCAGTCAGTCAGTTAGACCTCGGTGGGCAGAACTGGGATGACCTGTCCTCGATCCTCTTCCGCTGTCCTCGTACATTCTTTTCTTCACCTGGTTAACGACTTACTCGAGGTCTACGTGTTATCGTGGTTATGCCGATGATGCACATTTCTACCCGTGTCTCTTCGCCGTGATGTTTAGGTCCAGGCTAGATCTGTGTTTAAATACGGAATCAGTCCTGAAGCAGCTTCAGGTAAACCAGCCACGGAGACTTTGTGTGATGTGCAAACAACAATCTGTTAGGTCCAAAATACTGCTAACAAACTTAGAACTGATCAATGTCCCGGGAGATCTTTGGGGTTTTGCAGTCGTTGTCCCTCAATGCTTGGATGATTTGGAAAAGTCTGCCCTCAGACATTATTAAAACCACAGTTCTATTTTCATACTTTCTGCTTTGAACATGATTTTTCTATGTCTTTTATTATTGTGCAGAAAATTCTAACATTAGTTTTACAAGGCGCTTTATAAATTAAGTTCTGGTTTGAGTTAGTGTCATAGTTTTGACCCGTTGTTTATGGGTAGTTTGTCCAATCTGAAGTAAATTCTGGTTTGATCAGGAGGACGTACAGAAGGAGCTGGAAATCTGGGAGCTTAAACCAAGACCAGCAAACCCACTTACTATTTCAAAACCTGGCAACACGCTAACATCTGTGCATCTAGGCTGCGTGACTTTCAGTCTCCGGATATCGTCATAGTCTGTCGAGCAGACAACGATCTGAAAACACATTGTAGAATGTGCCGTTTTCTGGCTCTGTGTCAGCAGTTTGTGGGTAAAAAGCTTTAGCTGTGGCAAAAAATATCAGCTCACCGGGATGGAAATCAGTAAAATCGGGGCTCAGCACAAATTTCACACCACTCTCACTTCAGTATTAATCTGGACAAGTCTTCCTAAAACTCACCTTTTGATTTGACTCTCCATTCTCTAGTCACAAACTATTAGGCAAGCGAAGGCTTTAACATTTTAAATTACATCTGTAAAATCCAAGCAGGACACACACAAACCTTTGATAATTTATTTAATTTGTTGTACAAAACCTCCATCAAACTCTCTCCTTTCATTGCAGATAGTTTCTTTAGACCACATTCTGTATACAGTATTAAAAGGGACCAAAGTTTCCTCATCACCTGGTAACCTTCAGGCAAAAGGGTCCAAGAAAGTCACATCATGCAAACTGTTTCAACACTTACTGAGATTTAGGAAACGTAACAGCGTGATTCGTTTTTCTATAGAGGATGTCACGGTTTTCACAAGAAAACAGTTTGGCACCATCAAGAGGCATCAACGGGATCTGCTGTTTCTGCCTTTGGGTGACACAGCACACATCGCAGACATGTCAATCATCTCGCCCGTTGCATGGGACCAAACAAAAGCCTTAAAGTTTTCATTTAGAAGTAGGAAATCTGCCACTAAGACAGGAAATCTTGTTCATTTTTATCCCTATAAGTTTGTCAGATTCAGTTTTTACAATACAAGGAATTCTCAGAAGTATAGTTGTTTCCCGTTGTAGCTGAGGTTTCTTTTGAGTTGGTCCATTAACCTCACCTCGCCGTTACTCTGTCCCTTCCTCACTCCAGACCTGAACTACTGCACCAACCACAAGCCGTGCCAGAACGACGCCTCCTGCACCAACACCGGTCAGGGCAGCTACACCTGTACCTGCCGGCCCGGGTTCACCGGCAAAAACTGCGAGATCGAGACCAACGAGTGCGACAGCAACCCCTGCAAGAACGGCGGCAGCTGCAAAGTAAGTCAACGCGCCGGATCTGACGGAGCTGTCGCCTGTCGTAATCGTGCTCCCTGAGATCAATAAAGTTTTGATGAAGCATCTAGATTAGCATTCATCGTTAAGTGGCAGTCATGTAGCAAATTGCTGTTTTTCAAAAACCGTCCGCCTAGACTGCAGCAGTCAGAGCGTGAGCCGTGCCCACACTCACACCTTGTCTTCTCCTCCCGTCTTTCCAACAGGATTTGGTGAATGATTACTCATGTGCGTGCCCTCAGGGCTTCTATGGGAAGAACTGCGAGATCAGCGCCATGACGTGCGCGGACGGACCGTGTTTTAACGGAGGAACCTGTGTGGAGAAGGTCGCCGGCGGGTACAGCTGCCGCTGCCCGCCCGGGTACACAGGCTCCAACTGCGAGAAGAGGATCGACAGATGCAGCAGCAACCCCTGTGCTAATGGTACGAACCATCTGTAACCTGCTTCGTTCCCTTTTTTATGTCACAATGCAATGATTTTTCAAGCAAAATACAAAGATTTCTACTCAAATAATCAATTTCACAGTGAAAGACTTTGAGGTTCTGTGAAGTTTTTGTTTTGTATTTTTTCTGTCTGGTGAAAGTATTTGGTGCAGCCTTGTCAGTGGGTCCACCTACACAGCACCTGTGTAGAAATACGAATTGTGACGTTGTTGAACTTTAAGTGAGCACTTCAGGAAGCCTGAACGGCGAGAGAAGAAAACAAGTGATAAAACAGTCAGCTCAGGTGTGGGGTGCAACTAAAACACAGCGTTCGTAGAGGTTCGGATTTGACGGTGATTTTAGGAATTCGTGCCTTTCTCATTATTCAAGCTGACATTTTTTTAATCACCTTTGCATAATCACAACACACAAGAGGCACCATGAACCAGTTGCAGCGAAAACCCAGCACCAGCCTGCCTGGTGTTGAATTGTCACCCTTCAGTTTGAAAGGACAGCTGTGAAATTTCCCATTTCCTGCATTTCCTGCCAAAATATGCCTGTTTGTGTGACTGATCCTGTACTAACTGAATTTACTTGCAAACTGGTTATAAAAAGAAGAAAAAAACACGGAGCATACGTCTGATTTCAAAAACACTCGTATCCTTTTTGGGACAGTCCTGTCAGTACTTGCCTATTTATTTATTTTTTTACCTTAAACCAACAGCCAAGACTCTGATATGTGAGTTTAAAAAAAAAGAAAAGAAAGAAAAACAAGTTATGAAGCTCCGTGGAGATGGCTGATACGACTCTGAGAAATGCGGTGACTTTGCAGAAGTTCAGACTTGCAGGCAGTTGGCACTCAATCATCTCATGTCATCTGCCTTGTTCCCAGTGAAGCAGCTTCGGTTGTCAAGAATCTTGGCTTTTTGCTTTGTGGTTTTGTGATAGACAGTTGTTCAGCTCAGATGCACAGGATGTTCTGTGGATGTTCTGTCCAAGGACATGATGGTTGACTTATGTTGTAGAGTAGACGTTTCCAGCCGTAGCCGACGTTACAATCCGTGAAACTGCTGAACAGCAGAAAGTGGAACAGCGAAAGATTGAGGTGAAGCTCGTTCTCACATCTGAGTCGATCTCTGCTTTTTAGACACTGCAATTTATTTCAAACCTAGTCTGACTGATCAGTTGGAAACATGATGCACTGCTTTTGGTTTAAAGCCTCAAAGATCTTTTCTGTTGTAGCTGTTTTTTTTGAGTCATAAAACACTTATTCAAGCACCAACAAATACGTCTGTACGCCTCTGAACTCATATAGTAGTTATAGATTCAAAAACAGGCTCTTAGCTCATGACTTGTTTCATCAGCGGATATATTACAACAACTGGCCAAGCAGGTCGAGTGCCCTGCTGCAACCACTGTTCTGCTAGGACGAACAAAAGAGCTTCAGTTGTTGGCTGCAGTGTTGCTCACGGCGGATGTGTGTTGCCTAATCATTCATTCACTCTGAGTTTGGTTCAGCTAGATTGACAGCCTGGAGGTTGAGGCAGAGGAAAAGGTAGGAAGCGTGCTTTTTGGTGTTGAGCTGAAACTTGACAAGGTGTTGGAAACATGCACATCTTTTCTCAGGCAGTTAATGTTTGTAGATCTTCACTCTAACCGACTGGATCCACCTGTTGCCAAGTTCCTGAAGGGTGGATTATCACTGGCAGTTCAATCCGGTGTCAGTCAATATCAAACTATTTGCAAAGAAAAGGTGGCGTGATAAATGATGCTATAACAAAGGGAACAGCCTGATGATTAGCGTTACAGGATCTAAATCTTAACAAACTACTGCACATATCAAAACTTGTTAGATTAAACAGACATTTATCATGTGTTTGCTGTTTCTAAAATAGTACGGTGCTTCAGATATGTTGCAGTTGTGTCTACAATAAGTTGTTAGTGTATCCCAGAATATTTGGTTCAAACTCTGAGGTCATTTTATATCTTTGGGCTTTTCAAGCTTGCAATAATCGCTGTATTTTATCCTAAGTAAGCTGCATCAGATTCAATGAACTGGTGTCATCAGTAAAAACACGGATGTCCAGCTGTGTATCATCTGCATAAGTACACACGAGTTAAAAGTTAAAGAGTTGAGCCCTGTGGAGCGCTACAATTCATATCTGTCTGTAAGATAAATTTAAGACTGTCTCCGTGCAAAATTTCTTCATACAAATGCAGCGGCCAGACGTACAGGAACAGCACAGAAACGTTGTTTGAGTTGCTACTGGTGCTCAGGACATGCAAAGCGTGGACATGAGGAAGCCTCAGTTGTAACGATCAGCTCTGAAACCAGACTGGGACCAAAAAAGACTGACGGCTAATCAACAGCAAAAAGAAATTCTCACACGATTGCACACCAGCATCTTACAGTTACCATGGAAGCACACGTACTTAAAGAGAAAACATATCATATGTCCCAAGGTGGGCCTGTAAATTGGTTGCATTTTTAATCACCAGCCTGTGTTACCCCAGACTTCCTAACTAATGAATTATAAATTGCCAAATGACTTCTTGAGGCACGTTCTCTTAAGGTACAGTCCCGATTTATTTGAGGTTAAGGGCACTTTCTGTGTGACTGTCTTAATGTAGCTTGGTGTTACAACTAACAAGCACATCTTCCGCCGTTAAGTTAAGTCAGAGAAATATGGCTTTTAATGAATAATGATCTGGCATGAATATAGAAATTATGCTGATTATCTTACTTTGAAAGCCATTGGTAATAACAGGGTCTAATGTGTTGGAGCTGATCCATGTTGGATGAAGTCCAGAGACTCGAGGAGGGCATTAAACCTTCTAATGAGAGTGACTCACGCCGATGTGTTAACTCCCAGACATAGTATACATGTTTGTGTACATACTCTCACTCATTTCCTAGTAAAATCTGTTGTTGCCCAAAGACGCTTTTAGAAGGTTTTCATCACCATGTTTTACACGGATCTCAGTGTTTTTGGTCGTAAATTTAACATAGTTTAAAATCCTTCCTCAATAGTAACTTCAAACAGCAGCAGATTCATTCATAAGCCAGTTTCAGAGACAGTAAAGGCGGATCAAGTATTCTGAGCACTTCCGGTGAGTGTGCTTGGATGTAATTCATTAGTTTAGCGCAAGAGGAGTTAACGCACTGGCTTGAAGCTCTGTCGGTGCACCGGCTGACCAAAATCGTTCGGGAGCTGCAGGAGTACGCTGACCTGGGTTCGGTCTTTCTCCAGACTCAGACTACGAGGGCTGAAGCAGTACTGGGCCTTAGCGTCATCCTTTATTCATCATCTCGTTCGTACGTGAAGCATTCTGAGCGCTTTGAACCTCAGGCTGAGTGTTTCCGACGTGACACAACGTGAAGAACTTGAGGGTTCCTGGGAATCATTCAGTTCTTTTTTGTTATTTTTTTTAACTGTGTGTACAAATGTTTCTGTGTTGCCAACTTGCCTGGAAGGGCAGGAGAGGACAGAAGTAACTGGTTTCAGCTGACACTTCGGAGATTATGTCGTAACTTATTAAGCATAACAGACATTTATTAAAGGGATAAATTCAGATTACATATGAAAAAATTGAAATTTTATTTGTCAAATTGATCATATTAGTTTATTATTGGATAGCTCTTATTACTGATGTAAAGTTAAAAATTCCACCAGTAAATATACACAGAGATGGACTCGTGATGTTTGGGTTTAAAGCCTCGCATCAGACATCCGTGTATGTTTGTGCGTGTGTGTGTGTGTCAGAGGGCAGATAAACTCCTGGATTGTCACGTAGGAGCCTCTGAGCATGTCTTATCACCTCCATCAGGCATGCTTTTAGCAGTTCCCGTTGAGACACTCGGAGCTCTCAGTCTCTCCTCCTCTACCTGGTCACGCTCGTGCTGTCGTCTCGGGCAGGAATGCGGCTCTGGCAGCGGTTCTCGGCCTTAGAGAGCAGGCAGCGCCGGGCTGATGCACCTTCTCATTTCTCTCTGGATATGCAGGTCCGATCCTTGTGTGTCCCAAAAGAGCCTCGCAGCAAAGCTTTACAAGATCATTTAGCCAGTTGCACGTCACTATGGCATGTGAAATGCATGCGAACCTTATGTGTCTGTGTTGCTAGAGGAGCCTTGGGCTGGTGTTTCTCCATGTTTAACTCATTTGCTACTAATTACATACAGTTTAAATTACTGTTGCACATTTTCCAAAAAAAATACCACCAGTTTTTTTTGATTAATTTCCCTTCTTCTGGGCAGCCATTGCTTTCGTTTCTTTTGTTTTTTGTAGTTGTTAATCAGCCTGCAGAGGCAGGTCAGTCATCGTCAACAGTGTGCTGAGTTTTATTTTTGGTAAAGTGACTTTAGTACTTTAGTGTCGAATGTGCTAATGATCAATCTGTTGGGTTTATATTACCGATGAGAACCTCTGACATGCAAGTCTTGAGAGGTACCTGCTGAACATCAACTCTCTTTTTCAACGCAAGACAACAAATGCAACAAAAACGTGTGAATGCCACGCTCTACAACAGTCAAGTCTAGGGTGCTTGGTTTTGGTTTTACAGATTGATGAGAATGATAAAAGTAGTTGTGATTAAAAACAAACAGAGAAAGATGTTTATTGTGATGGATTAGCTATCTGCGACCAGTTTCAAGTCTCTGCAAGTCGATTTTCGCAGTATTGTGAAACAAACTGCAACCCTCTAGGTTTCCTGGAAGGAGGAAGAAAATGGTTTGGAAAATGTCCAACAGTAAACTTTAAAGGATTTGTGGTGGGTTGGTTTACAACTTACGAAAACACCATATTAAAAGTAAAAGAATGGGGACGTTTTTGGAACTTTTTGATGCCACCGAGTTTTAAATTGTGCTTATCAGAAAGGACAGAGATCGTTAGGAAATCTTTGTACCTTACAGGATGAAATGATGCTTGTCAAGAAACAAAACATCCAAATGGAGTTTTTGTAAAGAAAGACGGATGCAGATAGATTCTCAGGGTTTGTTAAGTCACCTCAGTTGTTCTCACGTCAGATGGACGTCCAGTCCGCCTTTCTTCACGAAAGCAGACAGCTAATCGGGATCAGATGGCTCCAATAGCAGAAGTGGCATTGCAAAATAAAACCATATCACTGATTATTACAATTAACATACATTTATCGTTGGCCTGCTGAGTGGAGTCGTCTCTGGGGATCCCAGTTTTGCCTTCAGTCCTCCCTCAGGTCCTCATTAACGTGTAGAAACCGCTGTCTGCTTATCTTGAATCTGCAGCCATTCCTGCCTGTCAGTGAACCTTTGAGAGGGGAGAGTAGGACGCTCATTGCTAATGTCTGGATTTTTGTTGATCCGCTCTGTTTGCAGTGCACAGCTGCACAGAATAACCAAACATGTAGCTGTTTTAAAAGATGGTTTACACTGTTTACAGTGCAGTTTGAGCTCCGGTGTGTTGCCCTAATACAACCCCACGTATCCAGTTTAAACAACTTCCTGCAGCGACTTAACACTAAAGAAAGAGTCAGCCAGCGTAGGTTTTGGTCTGCATCTTTTTCTCAGTCACAGATCTCTTCAGTGTTTTCTACAGTTTACTTCCTGGCAGTGGAAAACATCTCAGAATGTTTCTAATCACACACACGTTCTCTCCTGATGAGCAGCATCTGTTGCGAGGAAATGTTGTAATAAACAAGTTTTTTTCCCCCTCTCTACCCCTTTATCCCTCTCTCCTCTCTCTCCGCCTTCCTTCCTGTCCATATAGGGTCTTCTGTTATGAACTCTGTATTGTTCTTGTGTCTTGGAGGTTTCAAAGGTGTTGATGATTGTGAGTTATTTCTTGCTTGTGCAGTCAAAAACAGCAACTCTCCCTGGCACAAAATCCAAAAATAATTCTCATTCAAATCCTTTTTTTAAGTAGAATTTGAAAAAAATACACGTTCTGCTCTTAATTTTGAAATTTTCGGGCAGAAACACAGGTTTTTGATGAAGTTGATCACAATGTACAGTACTTAACATGTAAGATATTTAAGACTCTCGGGTAGAGTATTAAGTCTGTTCAGGCTGGAAGCGACTATTTGGCGTCCCCCAAGGCTCCATTCTAGGTCCTCTGTTTTTTTGTTTTTTTTTTCATTTCTTATGCTGCTTCTAGGAAACATTAACAGTAAAATTAGATTGAATTTTGCAGATAAGCATCTGATACTCCCTGTAACATTTCTGTCACTCAGTAATGTTAGCCCCATCAATAACCTTTGGAAGAAAGTGTCCACCATCTTACTATCCCTCAAAGAAAATTTCACCACAAGCATCCAGTCGTAGTGTTTTGTTTTTTTTCCCTTCGGATTTTAGGACTATTTTCAGAGTACAGCCTTTTCTCCTTAACGTACGCATGCTTTCAAAATACGGCAACGATTGTTTTCCTATTTTGGATGTACTCCCTACCACATCAGCAGCACCTTGTATCCAGGCATCTTGTTTCTTTTCCACCGTATCTCCCACTCTGTTTGTGAGCCTACTGGTCTTGAGACAGACATAAGGGCGTCATAATCCATTGACATTTTCAAACAAAATGTGCATCTTTTTACCTTTACATAGGTGAAAAATGATTTTTTTTTTTTAAATCTATCTATCTCCTCAATTTACTTGGTTGATATTGTCTCATTTCCAAGTTTTGTGTCTACTATTTCCGGGTGAAACTTGTATTGCAGTCGTGCACAAAATAGGGAAAAACGGATCACTCTGTCTCGATTTGACTCTTTTGAACCACATAGAATATAAATTATAGCATAGGACATAACCTATATTTTTTGTTACATAATTAGATGTTTTGCTCAACAATCATAAAATCTGTCCTCCCTCCCGTCTCCTTCCATCTGTCTGCACGGCCAGTCGTTATCTTCTGTGTCCTATCTTCCGGTTGCGTGTTATTAACTAGAACATTTTTTGTCTCTGTCTCTCTGCAGGTGCTCAGTGCTTGGACCTCGGTCACCGTGTCATGTGCCGTTGTCAGCCAGGCTTCACCGGATCTCGCTGCGAGACCAATATCGATGACTGCGCCGGCAACCCCTGCCGCAACGGCGGCACCTGCATCGATGGCGTCAACGACTTCACCTGCACGTGCACACTCGGCTTCACGGGTAAGGACTGCTCCGTGCGCAGCAGCCCCTGCAAGCAGTTCCCCTGCGACAACGGCGGCAAATGTTACACCCACTTCACCGGCCCAGTGTGTCAGTGTCCGCTGGGCTTCATGGGCGCACGGTGCGAGTACCCTGTGAGGACCACCACACCCACCACCAAACTGCCTGGGAAGGGGGATTCCCCTCCTGCGCTTATTGCCGCTGTCGCCCTCGGCCTGGTGACGCTGACTCTGCTGGTGTACGCCGCCATCCACGTTCTGCGTCAGCTCCGCCGGGGCAGGGAGCTAACAGCCATGTCCACATCAGTGAAGAATGACCTCGAGGCAGTGAACAACCGCAACGCCGTGATCGGTGGGGGTGGACCCAATAATGGGGGCTTACCGGGAGCACCGCTGGGCAGCCTGAGAGAGAAGGAGGCCTTCCTCATTCCTGGGGGACAACTTAAAGTGTCCAATAAGGACGCAGCGCTGGTGGAGAAGGGCAGCGACAACATGGCCATGTTTAAAAACAAAATGGCAGACTGTAACCTGGCGAAAGAGGAGCAGCACCTGGCTAACAAGTTTGACCTGTAAGAACCTGATAATGGTTTGATAGCTTTCAGTGTGTGTGTGTGTGTGTGTGTGTGTGTGTGTACGCTCCTGTCTTTCTCCTTCTTACTTTTCCTTCTCTGCACACTCATCTGTTCTGTGACGGCACGTCGGAGCTTGTTTGTCTTTCGTCTGTAATCTAATCAGTCCAGCGTTCACACACCTTCAGAAGAATTTCTGTCAAGATTCTTGGTCGTTGCCACTTTACCAACCCCCGCCTTCTCTCTCTGTCTCTGTCTCTGTCTCTGTCTCTCTCTCTCTCTCTCTCTAACTCCCTAACAGTAAGAAGTGTGACTCGTCCATCATCGTCCCCCCTCTCACTTTTGCAAAGGACAGTCGGTATCACCCAGTGTATATCATTCCAGAGCAGATGGAGCAGTGTGTGTTTGCTACTGAGGTACGACACACCTACCGACACAACCACATGCACAAAACAAGTGTTTATGTGGTTTTTATTGACCCTGGTCCGTCAGAGACCGGTCGCACTCTGTTATGTTAAGTTTTATTATTTTGTGGATGGAAGTGGTGACGGCGAATCAGAGTCTGTCTAGTGAGACAATGAGCAGAAAAGAGAGAAAAATGAGTCAAAATATGTTTACAAATAAGAAACTAAATCCTGTTTAAAGTTTGTTCTAAAACTGCAAAGGTTTATAAAGGCTTCTTCAAACTTCTCTTGTATGTTAGAGACAGTGCTGAATTTGGGCTTTTAAACATTTTTAGTGTTTCTATGAGAACTGGACATCAGATCATCAGAAAATATGACTTACTGAAGAACTAGTCTCAGTTAAATGTGAACTTTAATCTAAATACAATAAATAATCACCATAAAAGTGAGGTTTTTAAAAAATATTCTGAATGGGTTTCACCCGATAATTCGACAGTAAAATACTCTTTTAATTAAATTACTAAACATATATAAAAAAAAAAAATGTAGACAATCATTAGATCTACCATGAGCTCAGACATTTAGCTTTTTGGATAGTTGTGCTGTTGATTACAGCTCTAATGTTGACAACACTGCAAATGGCTCTACTGTAATAAGTCACATTTTGGTTCATTATAGAGCCAATAGTATAGTAATACTGCCCCGATAAATTAATTCAATGACCCACACTTTAACACACTCAAAGTAATGTTTTATGTGTTTTTTAGCATTTTAATTTGTGCCTGACTGCTTCTTGAACATGACCACTACAACAGCGACCTTTTTCGAACTAACCGTCAGTTTCGTCTGACATTCTCAAGACATTCAAAGATCTATTAACGTTCTGTGCTCCAGTGCGATAATTCATGTAATTTCCCAACATTTCAAGAATCAACAACCCTGAATAAAAGTAGATAACACAAATTAAACGTTTAAGAGATTTCTACATGATTGTTCTGAGAAACAATCCTGCCACTTGATAAAGTCAAAATCATGATTTGTTTTGGAAACTCTGCTGTTTTTCTGCTGACTGATGACTGTCACATCCTATTAGTGCGCAGAAAAATGTAGTAAATACCATATTTAATGAAAAATCAACTTTTATTTTTTTGATTAGAAAGATATTAGTATGTGGAAAATGGCTTCATAACTTACATTGTAGGAAAAAGTTAGAACAACAAGGAATGTAGGTTGTGATATCTGTCAAAATGAGCACATTTGCAACTATTGATCAAGTGATTCAACAGCTTCATCAAAACTCACAAAGTATCTGCGATAAGGAGGCATTTCATTTATTCACTATTGAGTTTGACATTATACACTACACATGCCAAGTACTTGAATTGTTTAAATAACGTAAACATTTCTTTCTCAAAGTTCATCCCACTTCAGACTTTGAAATGTGATGAATGTGATGCTGTAACATTTTTAAAGTGCTTTTATACAAAATTCATCATCCTGTTTCATGAACGCCGGCCTGCTTTTAAATTGGACCAAAATGATGTGATCAGATACGCTGATGACTAAATGCTGTTTCTCCGTCTCGTCCTCAGGTATAACTTCCAGTTTTCCGACCGCCAGCGGAAGAACTTCTATGCTGAAGGCCTGAAGCATTTACTGTCCAGGACAGTTCACCCAGAGGGTCTATTGTACACACGTGGTTTTATTTAATATTTATTGCCGCTGCTCAGTGGAAAGAAACAAAAAGAAACGACTTGTTTTTTATTCTTTTCTGCTTTGATACTGAGTGTTTGGATGACAATGTTTTGGAAAAGAAAGAAAGAGCAGCAGAGGAGGAGAGAAAAGAGGAAGACTGAATGTCCGGCGTCATTTGCACTATTTATCTTTTTTTATACATTAAATCTTAATATAATTTTTCTGTTTGTATATCAGAATTTTCTTTGGATCAAACACGAACGAGAGATGTAAAGAGTTGGAATTGTCCAACAATCGTAAAGACCGGTGCCTTAGCTTCCTAATCATTGTGGCGACCATTTCCTGTACAATTTTAAAATAAGATGTCAAGATGGACTTTCTGTCATCACTCTGTCCATTTTTTTTTTTATGTCTTGTTTTCTTTGGAAGTGAAGCACCGCATTGTGGCCTGTTAGAAGAGGAATGACTCAGCCTTACAATCACCGCCCAAGCTACAAACTCTGAAGTGCCTCTTCTTATTTAAAAAAACGAAAAAAAAAAGAAAAAAAAACTGGAACATGTATTAACACCAGCATTCAGACCAAGCAGGATTCGTTTCTTCTGGTTTTTAATTGTAGCTCATTTTCAAACCCTGTCTTTACAAGTCCAGAAAACCCATTTAAATCCACGCGACCCGGCAGTTTTTACCGGTGACATGTCTTTAAATCCACCACATGTACTTTTCAAGTCCTAGACCAAATCCTAATCCCCCCTCATATCCCGAGCCCCAGTCCCAGATCCTAATTCCAGTCTAAACGAGGTTTCAGGTGAATCAGGGAGAGTTTGTACCTCTAACCAGCTGTTTCCTCCATTTTCACCTCATGAACAGATAATCGAGTCCAGCCGAGCTGGATTCATCTTACAAATCAGTTTTTAGGTTTGTCTTTCTGTGACTGTACCTGCTTTTTTTCCCCACTGTTGTAGGTTTCAGAAATGTATTTTTCTATGAATCAAAAAGCAAAAAAAGCGTTGCTGCCTTCATCGACCACTGCTGTGACAGCAAGTTAACAGGAAAACAATAGAAACACCCGTTGCTGTTCTGCAGATTTATTCCACATACTCCAGCTAAAGAGTTTAGTTCGAGTCTGAACACAGTCACACCTCCTTCTTTTACATTTTAAGAAAAAAAAGACTTTTACTTTTACAGTGAAGGACTCCGAGGAAAGTTTTTTTATTCCGTCATTTTTTTTTTTCACCTAATCCATTTGATGCCAAAAATATGTGTTTTCCTGTGTAGTCATGTCTTTATACTATCTTCGTTAATTTAAGAAAACAATGCAATGTGTATATATCCTCCAGAAGATAGTTTTCTTATTTAATTTTGTCCTTTGTAAATAATTTTGTATTTATGAAAGAGAATTGTATATATGTCTATGTTAACGTGCCTAATGTCTCGGTCAGAATCAAGAAATATATTTTTTCATAAATAAATTAGAAAATAACATTAACGTTGCTGTAATGTTTCATGTTTCTTTTTCTGTGTGTTTTTGGACTTCGCCTCTCGTCTTTTTCTAAACACATCGTAAACACAACCGACACGAACGACGAGCTGCTGTGATATAAGGAAGCACTGAACGTGGTTTGGGCGAAAAACGCCGCAGTGCCGTATCCTGGCCGCAGTGCTGTCACTCGGGACTGGTCGTGCGAACGTGACGTCACACCAGAAGAACGACTGCGACGGACACAACATCTGGGGGCATCTGGCAGAAATCAGGATACAAAACACAAGTCCAACTATGAAGTGATGTGACACCGGGGCCCGCATCACAGATAACAGTACCGATACTGAGACCTTTAGTCATTAAAGGGGCCGCAATTCGCAGTTTTAAAGTGGGTCGCGTTCCGGACTCCTCCTTGGTCTTAAAGGTTGCACACATGAAACAACAACTTGCTGCTTTAACACTTTTTTGAGCAGATAAAAGCAACAAGACATAGCCTGTTAATCAGTGAGCGTTAGAGCTGCTGGCAGGTGGATTTCGTTTCCTGTAGTCGGAACCAGGATGGTTGTGAGCTCACTAAAAACACATCAGTTGTTCACACTGTTGCGCCGGGTGACGCCTTCCTTCATCACCATGAACACACACACACCGTAGTTTATTGTGACTCAGTCCCACACACACACACACACACACACACACACTGTCCTGCTGCCCCCAAAGACTCACTACAGCACGAAATGGAGATTAATCCGCCGCTGAAAATAGTCCCCAACAAATGCGCTATTTGCTCCTGTTTGTTCGATAAAACCTACAGTGTCCAGCAGTTTTAGGGAATTACTGAGCCTTTTTTTAAAAACTGAAACTATATGTCGTAGTTGCTTTGGGTCAGCACATGGTAATAGTGGACAGTAAGAAAAATGTGGAAAATCATCAAAATGATCTTTTAATTTCATTCATTTCATTAATTTATTAATTTGACTTTCTCCGAGCTGCTATAACGACCTTCCTTCTTCCTGTCTTTGTTTCCCCTGTCATATCTTATCTCCACTCCTCTGTCCTTAAGCTCTATAAAAGTCAACAAGCTGAGTCAGTTCAGGTCTGAACCCGCTTCCCAAATGTTACAGGTTCACTTGAACTTGTTTCTCTTAGTTTTCTCCTGCCGCATAAATTCCCGCTTTGTCTCCCTCCGTGCCTCTGCTCTTCCTTCTCTTCTCACTTCTTTCCCTCTCTCGGTTTAGAGTTTCCATTTGCTGTTAATTGATACAGCATCTCCTCGTGAATGAGTAGCCGCTGCTGTGTGACGAAGCGTCAAACTCACGCACAAAAACCGACAGCGGGAGTGCGGAGAGAACTTCAGACTCTGGCTCACCTGCTGTTCACCTGGCTGGCTTTGTCACTGAAACACACAAACACACACCTGTCCTCAGGCTGAACTGTGAACTCTTCTGAGTGTCACCTGGTGGAAACGGAAACCCACGGACCCCCGGCCAGCTAGTGAAGGTTAAAGGTCTTACTGTGGCAACCGCCGGATTTATTATTGAACTCCTGCTGCCGTCGGTGGTTTCCCAGGCCGCCCGTGGCCGTGTTTTACAGGTGCTGCCTCCTCAGATTTCTGCGTGTGACGGACGAATGCGTCACATCAGGTCGAGAAGCCCAATTCGATTCCTTAGCGGCGGTTCAGACTGAAATAACGTCCGTGTTGGTGTGGTCACGGTGCTCCTAGTGTGGATTGAAGGGTTGCACTTATTAAAGGATAATTCCGGTTTATTTCAACCTTGTGTATTTCCCATAAATGTGGCTATTGTGGCTCTATAGGTGGTGCTAACTTTGCACTGTTGAGTTTCTGGGGAAACAAGGACTAGCGCACAACATTGGGGCACGAGCCTCCTGCAGCTTTATTCCAAAAAAAAAAGGTTTTTACACGAACCATTTTAAACATTAGAAAATGAGCCTCCTGGAATGGTTACTATGCCAACTTATAGGGATCTAAATCCAGGGCAACTTGCCGGCTGACCTAATCACCCCGCATATTCATCCGCACGTGACAGTTTGTTTACATGCGTGTGGCGGACTGTCGCTGCTGTTAAACTACTAAAGTTAAATGCGATGGCGCCATGGATAATTATGAGGAGGAATCATTTCACTGCGGTGGTCGACTGTATTTATCCGAACCCGGGTAAACAGACGAGGAGCTAAAGCAACAGGACCGTCCTGAAGGGCAACGTACCTCGTGAACCAGCCCGCGGAGCAGACTACCTTTTTCCTGCGGAATCCAGACCTGAAAAAGTAAATGTCTCCACGGATTACGGGAAGCAAGTAAGCGTGACGACAAGGAATGATTTTGCACGGCCTTATCGACATTGTCGCCCTGGAGACTTGTGATTATGTCGGCTGGCAAATTGCCCCACATGTAGATCCTGATAGGTCGGCCTTAATGGCCGTTCCTAGGGGCAACACTCTGTGTCTACTTTGGGTCAGACTCAGAGAGGAACGTTTGAAACATTTACTTGGAAATCTGCGGTACGCTCGTGCTGTTTGCCACGGCGCAAACAGTTTTGCATGAGTCCTTGTTTCCCCGAACCTCAACAATGGTGGTGGCGAGTCCAAAGTTCCCAAGAACCGTAGAGCCACAATGTTCACATTTATGGGAAGCAAAGCCAAGTTGAAACAAACTGGAATATCCTTTGAAAGGGAGCAGATTCATATTAAGTGGGGGGGGGGGGTCCCATCTGTGGTTTAGGCAACAACAGCGCTTTGGTTAAGATTCGGGAATGAGGTGGTTTTGGTACAGTGTAAATAAACAGGTTGTGTCTTAAGTCACTTTTAACTTTTGCTTGATTACACAAGACCAGGACCTTTCCTAATCCTGGACCAGTTGCTGTGAGAGTCTAAACAGAACCATAACAAGACTGGGTCGAAACCTAGTATATGGCTGGACACTGTATGGTCGATGAGTGAAACTGAGGACATAGTTGAAAACTGTTCTGGAACCGCTGCAAACCACTACTTTTAATAGAAAGTTGCTAAATGTCGCTCGATGATGTAATACGCTGATTACCATATTCATGATGTCTACGTGTCATGTTTGCTTTCAGACTAGTGTCGGCCGGTTTCAGCCCTTTATCTGTTTGCTTCTTTCCCACTCTCTGTGCTCACATTTACAGTAATTTAATCCAGCTGGGTTCCCAGTAAAGCTGTTCTCATCTACATGCTGTTCTGTTTCTGTTGTCAGACGACGGAACAAGTACGAAACAGTAACTGAAACGTGGCCCTTTGAGACGACACGTTAACCAGCAAACACTTCCAAGACATTTCCAAGCTGCTGCTCCGCTGCTGAGATCCTGGTTTTAAAACCACGACGTCGTCTGACAGAATCACCAGACACACGAGTTAAAGACGACGGCTGAGCTGTGATTTCAGGTGTATTTACCTGTAAAATGATCAGTCAGAGAGAAAGTTAGAAGCTCTGTCACGTCTGTGTCAGCTGCCGTGGGGTCAGTTGTATGCGACGCATAGAGAGGTTTGTATCTGTGGAGGCGAAGCCCGACCTCGCGCTCGCGGGGCAACACTGGCGACACTCTTCTACAGGAAGTAGCTGAGGTTTGTCCAGAACGGCAGATTAGATTTGTCTCTAGGTGCTTTTGTGAAGTGAAGACGCTAAAGTTGCTAAAGTTGCTAAAGTCGCTAAAGTTGCTGAAGTTGCTGAAGTTGCTGAAAACTCAGTAAATCTGGCGACAGAGACACCAAGTTGGCAAATCTGCCTGTAAGCGCACCCCGCTGACGTTATACGAACTGTTTGCGCCGACTGATTTTGACTGAACTTTATCGCTCGGTCAGGCAGTGACGGACATTTGTGTTTGTAGGGCTCCCCCTCCTGTTGCTGTCCGGCCAAAAAGTTTGATAATGCCGGAGTCACTACAGGTGGATGTTGCGCTGCAAGATCTGATATTTTGGTGGAAAACAAACACGCTGCCTGTGAAGATTTTACTGATACGTTCAGTATCAACGTATTTGCGACTTTCTAAAAATGTTAATTAACCATAAATCCTCATTATGTTAATAGAAAACGTGATCCGGTCACAATTACGTTTCCCACAAAACATACCTGCTGTCGCATATTAGTTGTCTACAAATGTAATTTCTGGGAGACCGGGTCGCTTTTACTCATGTGAAGAAATTATTTAACTAAATGCTCACTGAGGGAAGTAATCCCATTACTAGTGTTACTTTTATTCTTCAACAAGTCCTCACCTGTGACTGATATCTTGTTCGGAGTTTAACCCACTGATGTGATGGAAGACATGAGAGATGTTATCTCCTGTCTGTCTCTTCATTCATGTGTTACTGCGGCACAGTTTGTCCAAAACTGAACTCAGTGTGTTTGTGTGCGTGTACGTGTGTGTGTGTGTGTGTGTGTGTGTGTTGTTTTGTGTTGGTGTGCAAAAAGCGAGATGCTGGGAATAACAGGAAATGTGTGTGTACATAGAACAGTATTTAACTGAGAAAAACACTTCAGGCCTCAAGTATTACCACATCTTCACTGTACATGTGTGTGTGTTCACTGTGTGTGTGTGAATTTTTCCTGTTTATCAGTGTGTCACTGTGTCGTGACCCTGTAATCCGACCTTGTGCTCAGCCTCCTATTGGCCGGTTATAGGAAACGGCTTTCAGTTTCTATTTTTTAAAAGAGAAAGACAGATTTCTGCCCAGAGGATTAAAAAAAAAAGGGGGGAAAGAAGGTGAGATGTGATGTGAATAGAACATCACGTCTCCGGAAACTAACAGAGGAATTTGGGTGGCGGCGTCGGCCATTGAGCTGCAGTGTGAGAGTTTGATGATGTTTCGGGGGTTTGTTATGACGTACGACGCTGAGTGGAGGTGCAGTGTTTTAGGCAGAGGTACGACCCTGCAAGGCAAGGGGAGATTTCTCCACAAATCCTCTGACGTCTTTGCCTCCACCCCTATCCAATGGAGGCGAACGCATTTCCACGCACCTCACGGTGGACCAGTTTTCAGAGGGACTGTTCACTGTCATTAATGTTTATTGACCAACGTCGGCGCTGAAATGTGGAAAAAAGCCTGATGTTTAGATGTTGTCCCGTTAAAATCCTGTATAATATACTTGTCGTCAAGGAGAGGCCGTGTGACTTCTTCTGGTACGGTGTAGATTCTGGTTATTATAAACTTCCCTGATTCCACGGATGGCAGTGAGGGTCAGTCGGTCCACCGCCCTGGTCCAGACTGAAACCTCTCAACAACTACTGGATGGACTGACTTGAAGTTTTTGACATTCATGGTCCCCAGAGGATCAGTCCTCATGACTCTGATCAAGACTTTTCCTCCGGCGTCCCCGGGGTTGACATTCGTGGTTCAGAGTGAAACATCTCAACAACTGTTGTGTATTTGCGATGAGATGTGGTTCAAAAATTCATCTTCCCCTCAGGATGAACTGTAATAACTTGATCTTCTGACTTTTCCATCATCAGGTAGAAATTCTAATTGTTGTTACTAATAATACTCATGATCAAAACTAATGCCATTCCCGTCTGCCTCAGCTGGACTTTGTATTTAGTGCTAATTGGCAAAAGTGAAAATTCCAACGCGCTAAACTTAAATATACTAAAATTACTGATAGATAATCCACGAACCAGAGAAAAATTCAGAATTTAGAATCTCCCAGTTTCATATCAAATCAGTCAAAACATTTCGTATCTTCTGCTGTTCAGCTCGTTGTCAGCATCCATTGGACTGACCCTCAGAACTGTGTCTGCATTTCTA
This sequence comes from Xiphias gladius, assembly GCF_016859285.1. Taxonomy (NCBI): domain Eukaryota; kingdom Metazoa; phylum Chordata; class Actinopteri; order Istiophoriformes; family Xiphiidae; genus Xiphias; species Xiphias gladius. The sequence continues at coordinate 28,053,929 of NC_053406.1, read as the reverse complement.
ACACAAACAAAAGGTGATTACAGATATTTGAGTTTTACTTTAATTACTTACAAATGTTGAAAATTAAACCTAATTAGATTTGAGAGGATTCTGGTTGGATAAAATGCTACTGACACCAACCCCAATGTGAGAGCCTGAAAGCGTGAGAGCGTGGAAACCCTGAATCCAAGGAAAAAGGGAGAACAGACAGAAAGAGAGAGAGAGAGAGAGGTTTAACTGACACAGATGAAAGAGGAGAGAGAGAGTGAAAAACACACACAGATGAAACACACACCTGTCATGACTCCATCACCGTCTCTGATCTCTGACCTCTCCGCCTCCCTCTCTCTTTCCCAGCTTGTTTTGGATACACACAGTCTGTCTGCCCTCAATCCTACATGACATGTAATGTGTGTGTGTGTGTGTGTGTGTGTGTGTGTGTGAGTGAAAGTTGTGAGAAACAGGAAACAGGAACTGGAAGGATAAAGACGAGGACATGAATCAAGTCGTTTCTCTCACCTTGCAGTTCTGCCTTTGGCTCTCTCTCTCATAAAGAATATTTCAGACACACACACACACACACACACACACACACACACACACACACACACACACACACACACACACACACACACACACACACACTCCATGGGAACCTTAGTATGTTTGTGCTTATTCTTTCACGGTGGACAAAATAATGGGAACACATAACAGCACATGAGCCTCAGGTTTCTCCCTCTCCGTGGATGTTTAAAGCAGACATTTCCCCCCTCCCCCATCTTCTTGATTTTCAGAGGAAACATTCTGACTGTAATACACTCTGTCTACAAATGATGTGTTCCTCTGAGGAAAAGAGCATCGATCTTAAACCGCACTCCTCTGAAATGAATGTCTGGTTTGATTCAAAGCCTGACTGCAGTGTGAGCGAGCAGCGCCTTCTGTAACTCCTCTTTGCTCACTCTGAAAATATATCGCCGCTTGGCGTAACAGTAAGCTGCCATTTTTGGCATCAGAAGCAACCGAAAGTAGCAGCTAACGCTGAAAAGTTGGTGTAGTTGTATGGCCATAATAATGACAACGTAAGGTCGTTACGCTACAACGGTTGTGTGCTAGACTAATGAGGTCTGGAGAAAAAAAGAACGTTAATATTACCCCAGAAACCCCAGATGACGTGCAGTGACAAAAGGTTCTCACGTTCTACAAATCATCATCTGAACCTGCAGCTCATCTCGGCTTCACGGAGCGTCACAGTGAGTCCCAGCTCATCGTTTATCTGTCCGGACCAGAACTTCACTGCTCTGGTTCACGCTCACCGCTCTCATACAGCAGATGTTTTCAGAGAAACATCTGTAAAAAGCCACTGTCCGCCACCTGCTCAGCAGCAAACAGCAGACAGACCCAGTCAGAGACCAGCTGCTGAACATAGTGGAGCGTTTAGCTGCTAAAGAGCCAGAGGTTTCCCTCGGGAGCTGGTGGAGACCAAAACCAGAGCTAAAAGAGAGGGAGTGCTGGACTTGGATTCATCAGGTGGACACAGACACCAGATCCAGATGAAGGATCATGTTGCTCTGTAACTACTGGATGTGGAAACAGACAAGTATTTGGGAACAAGCTCAACATATCAACTCTATGTGGTATGTCAGTGTTGTGACGGGGGGGTAAAAACCATCGTTAGGGTTAACGAAGGATTCACAGGAAACACCAGGGTCTCACGTGCTGGTATTCAACATTGGCAAGAACTTGTCACATCTGGCACATCTTGGTACCAAAAGTTTTTCCAGTCAATTAAAGAAAAGAAAAAAAAAGACTTTTTTTTGTGTCCAGTGTCTCGTCTGATGTAAAAACTGTTTTCTCTCTGCGTAGCTGACGGCTGTAGAAAACAAGCCCTCGCCGTTTGGATCGAAGACACATTTTCAGATAAGATCTACAGACTTGAATCAGAGTGTGAAGCTCAGCCTGACAACCTGACACACAACCTGTGTGGTTCAGTTCATTTATTGTGTGGTTGCTGCCAACCTGCAGGAGTTTCAAGTGTTTTCCCAGAATGTTTGTGTGTTGTTTGTGTGTGGGGGTGTGTCCTCTAGCTCTACTGTTTCCTGTTTTCAGAATTAGTTTTAATACAGTCTATAGTCGTACGTGGAAAGGGAAGTGGACTGCACACACACCGACACGAACTCAAGCTTGCTGAAAGATTATTTTGGTTTCTTGGTTTTCTTTGGCCTCTTGTTTTGGTAGTTGTGTCATTTCTATCAGTAATAAAAACATTGTACTCACTAAGATGATATCACGACAGGTTAGAACAGATGACAAACGCTTTACAAATGAAAAATAAACGATGGAAAAAACGGAAATCGTTCGGTGTCGGAACGGATCACGCAGCGCGTCGTGATGGAGCTGCTGAGGAGCCTCGAAACCCCCGAAATCAGCTGCTGTGACCCGGGGAGGTCAGAGGTCCTCCGGGGAGGAAGTGACAGAGCAACAGAAATAGACAGACAGACTGGGAGAGGGAGTGTGTGAGAGGTCAGAAAGGTGAGAAGGGATGAATGAGAAAGAGAAGGAATGTGAGATTTACAGGCTGAGAGGCTCTTCTCCACAAATACCCCAACGAGTACCCGACTAGGACCCTAAAGGTTCATGTGACGGGTAAAAATACTGATTTATTTTAAGGGCAACTCCACAATACGTGATTTGTTTTGTGCTGTACACACAATAACATAATAATACGGCTGATTCTTCCATCAACACGATGTACAAAAACGACTTGAGAGGTCAGTTAGGCTGAAGTCTCGGTCGGGGGGTCAAGTACAGAAAGCCGAACAGTGGAGGACCTGCTCCTCTTCACAGACAACACGATGACAGCTGTTGAAAGGGAGCTGATGGAAGGCAAAGGAGAACCGTCCCCCCAAATGAAAAAGCACCTCTTTCCCTGCTAGTTTTGTGCAACATTGGAAACGCACTAACGCGTTATTTTGTGTAAAAACATTCATCAATGCACAGGAATAAAACTGATGAGGAAGGTTTTGCAACTCTGGAAACCGGTGGAGAGTCTTTTTACTTTGCAGCCGCCAGTTGATTAGAAGAGGCTTTTGTGGATTCTTCAGTCCCCTTACTGAGCTTTGCTGGTCCAGGGCGGGTACAGGTCTGCAAAACTGGATATACGCTGCCCCCCCTCTCCTCCCTTCGTCCTCCTTTCCTTCCTCTCCTCTCCGTGTTCCCTTCCTTCTCTTCCTCGTTTCCTTCAGCGTGCACACTTCTTGAGCCGACATAATCAGACCCCGTTTACCTGCAGCTCTGACAAAACAGGAACCAGAGACCAGACGCCACACACACACACACACACACACACACACACACACACACACACACACACACACACACACACAGCTCCTCCCCATTTGACCCTGGTTTGTCTCAGCTGGACCTTGACGCTTTAGGTGGCATAAATCTCTCTCTTTCTCACACACACACACACACACACACACACACACACACACACACACACACACACACACACACACACACACACACACACACACACACACACACACACACACACTCAGGGCCACCCAGCCCTCTGCAGGTCACCGCACGGGAAACAGAGGCCAGAAGAGTAAAACCACTGTTTATCCTTCAGAGTGTGTGTGTGTGTGTGTGTGTGTGTGTGTGTGTGTGTGTGTGCGCGCGGGTCACGACGTGTTAGGAACTCGTGTTCTCGCTGCACCTCATGTTTTACATTGATGAGTCTCACTGCGTCTCAGTGAAGTCTGCCGCCTCCAGGGCCGGCGGCTGCCAGATAAAGCTGCTAGATCTAAGACGGAAACCCAACACAGGTGCCGTGCGTCTGTATCAGCGCTTATGACTCGGAATCCTGCCCGTGTACCGGAGAACTACCGGACTTCTGTAAGAAAACTTTCTATCTGATATTATTTACCGTATGTTCGCGTAAAGGCTGACGCAATGATTCGGACTCCTCCGGCGTGTAATGAACGTGATGTGACAACCGGCGCGAGTTTCGAAGGCAGGTGAAACATTTCTACATGTCGTCTTTGTTCCGGTAAAATACCCGGCTCAGAGTTTCGGGGCGTCGCCGGTCTCGTCATTTCACACTGGCGTCGGCTGGCGAGGCCTCAAACATGATGAATTTCTTTGGTAACTTGTAGAAATGAGATAAAAACTGAATGTGAGCCAAAGAAGTAGATTGTCCACAGGAACATCACCTTCGGATCCGTGGCATTTTCCCTCCCCATTTCTCTCCTCCCTGTATTTCCCACCCTCCTCCTCCCCACATCCATCTACGTGCTGACCTTTGACCCCGCCCATCGTGGGAACGTCTCCAGGAGGATGAGTTGGCGTGACGACCGGGAGGACATTACCACAAGCGATGATGAGTCTAACAGAACTCCCAACACCTGTCTGATCCCCCTCCACCCAACAACACACACACACACACACACACACACACACACACGTGCGCACACACTAGAATGATGATGTTTTCTGAGCTTTTCACAATAAAAGCCTACAGATTCAAACCTGGAGCCTCACTTATCAAACTGCGATGAATCTCACCTATTCTACATCCATCTGCTCGTGCATGCACGGGCTCATTAACGCGCCACACACGGTCAAACGCATCCCTTTGAAAGTCCGACTGGCCCCGATGTGGAGGTACCAAGAAAGATAAAGACCAATCATGTCACAGACAGAGTGGTCTGTGGGAAACCGGGGTTGTTTCGCAGAAGTTTCAGTTTGAGTCTGAAGTTTGAATTGAATTATTTTGAATCGTCTTTATGCGTACTGATTTTTTCCTTTCAGCCAGCCGCCCTGCTGTAACAGAAACACTCTCCTGTCTTTCGTCTTTGTCTTGCACATGCTCACGTGGAGGAGAGAGATGATCGAAAACCCTAAAGATTCGCTCTCTCCGGGAGAAATCTTTGCTGGGGACATCAGGTTTTTGTAATCCCCTACCCTGATTATTAAAACTGGCTTTCTGGTTCATGTGACGTTTGAGAAGGACCCCAGGGAGACAGAGTCAAGGCACAGAACAAGAAGTAAAACGCAGTATCGAGTCTATTCAGTGGTTAAAATGGCATAGCGAAATTTCCATGTAAAAAAATGCTGCCAAAACATAGCCCATACCTGCACAGAGCGAGGCCATAACAAAATAAGCACAAGAGAAACCCCACGCACGGGCACTTCGTCAAAAGAAAAGTCTGACGTATTCATATTGCATTTTTAGATCCTGCTTTTGAAAAGGCAGTAAAGTTGTGTGTACATTCGTGGGAAAAACTAAAACTGAAAACTTCTCTCTCTCAGACTGTAACCTGACTCCCTCACTAGGGTCGGGGATGACGGGAAGAATTTACCACCTGCAATCAATCACAAAGTGTGGGAACTGAGTGAGGAGAGGGAGACAGGCAGAGGCAGAGAGAGAGAGCAGGTCCTTTCGGACTCAGCACCTCCTAATGCTCGTCTACGGCCCGTTTTACTTCGTCCTCGTGTCTGAATCTTTTGCCGATCTCACTCAGTCAGAGCATTGGCGTTCGCGTCGTGGGTCTTTTAAAAGCGAGGGTCTCATGAAGGCTTGATTCAGGTCACACTCGCTCCTCCTCGTGCGTCTTCAAACAATACATGTAACACACAATACACGTGTGAAGCCTTTTGATAGGAATTCATCGTTCGGAAGACTTGGAAAATGTCGAGAGGGGCGTCGGTGTGGTCGTAGGAGCTAATCGTTACCCCTCTTTTGCTCCACGCTCAGAACGACCTCTTCAGCTCAAAACTGGTTCTTCCTGATTTTATGAAACTAATGGGTGATAACTGTGTGATAAATAACAGCAGTGTCACGAGGGTGGAAGAGCAGTATTCCACAGCAGTAGTCCGACAGCGTTAGAGGGAGGTGATTCTCGAGAACGCACTCGTACTCACGTTGCGTCCATCGAGTTTAATCAGACAATTTACCAAACATTTTGTGCAGCTAAGAGGGTTTCCTGGATCTGACTTTGGAAATTCGTACAAGCAAACCTCATGAAGAGAAGTAGGAGACGTTCAGGATCTTCTCGTTTAAAGATCCAAAAAATGTTCTTGCGTGAGGCCCATTGTGTCCGGTGATCAACGTGTCCGAGGACAGAAGAACATGACTGGATTATGGTTGAAGGGGAATTTTGAAATTACAGGATTCGTTACTGTTCTTCCCCAGAAAACAACATTTTTTTTGTCACGATCAAAGTTTTATTTTTAAACGCAAAAATATGGATAATTTAAACATAAAATAGTTTTCAATCAAATTTTCCAATGTTACAGAATTTTTTTTTTAAATCAATTTATGATTTCGGTAACTTAGGACATCTTCCCAGCACACCCTCTTCGCCAGCTCCCACAGACGGGCTCTTAACCCCGGTACAGGTGGTGTCCATCAGGGCGAAGCGAGGAATTTACAGCAGCGTGTCGTTCGCACCAGATCACGCCGACGAGGTGCAGCATGTAAATCAGCGAGCTCTGAAGGCGTTGAACCTCGGACGGGGCCGGTCCTTCTGCTGAGCTAAGCTCGGCCAACCAGCTCCGTGCCGCAGGCGCAGACTTTAGATTGATATCGACCTGAACGTCTCGCCCTCAGAAAGAGAGAGGGTAGCTGCCGTCATCTTTTGCAACTTAAAGCAAAGAGAGGGAGTAATAAATGATGTTTGACGATGTTCAAACATTGCGGTCACACACAGCAAACGTCTCCCCGATCAGACGGATCAGTCAGTCAGATCAATCAATCAGCTGTGGGGGGGGGACTGATTTATAGATGCTGTTTGTTTGTTTATCGTTTAGCGAGGAATGCTGTGGGAACAGAGGAGTTTATACGGCGGGGAACAGCTGTTTCACACTGCATGTCTGTCTCCCTGCCTCTGTCCTTCAATCATTCACACACCGTCTGTCTCTCTGTCTCTGGGGACGTATTCAGAGACCACAACATTTGAAACTGCCAAAACATTTCTGTGAGGAGGTCCATGTCTGAACGGGGTTTTGGTCCCCGACGACAGTTGCGCTGCGTCGTGCCGCTTGATAATGTGGTGATCATGTGTCAATGTTACAACGCTGGACGTTTGAGGAAGCGCCTGTTGTTAAGAGCAGATATCAGTGTTGTTTTTTTAATTTTTAAATTTAGCCGTGAACTGTAGATTTCCAGGAATGTGGGCTCAGCAGAACGGCCTCCAGAGGAAGCTGCTCCTCCCTCTCCTGTCAGACACTCAACTCCACAGATAACCTCTGGGCTGCACTCCACCGACAGTCATGACACTTGAACAAACCTCCAGCTGCCACTTTCAGAGGATGAATTGTGAAATATGGCAAAGGTGTCTGGGAGAGGATCCAAAGGATGTTTGTGTGGATGGAATCAGATAAGGGGATGAGAAAGTGCAACCGACACGGCCCCGGCAGCGAAATGGATGGACGAGACCGAAAGAGACAAACCCGCACAGACGTTCCGAATCTCAAAATCTGAGATTCAGACATTCTCAGCGTCGTGCTGCACTGCTGTGTGATTCGTACTCTCCCTTGATCTTTTGGCTGTTTGTGACAGGCATACTGGTTGGCAGTGTCGCCTCACGGCGAGGAGGTTGTGGGTTTCGAACCTTCCTCCCACAGTTCAAAGACATGCAGGTCAGCTTAACTGGCGTTCCAACCGAATTGAACGCGAGCGCGACCGGTTGTTTTTCCTCTACACGTCGGCCCTGCGATGGCCCAGTGTCAGCTGGGATTGGCCCCGGCCCACCGCCGACCCTCAGAAGGACGAGTGGTATCGCTGATGGACGGGTGGGCGGACGTTTTGAGAGCACACCTGGCGTGACTGAATTTTTCTGGCCGTGGATATCATTTTTTATATTCCACACATTCTCGGTCCTTGTCAAACCCTGGCGCCTACATTAACCACAATGCAACTTGACCACCGACCGCTGTTATGCGATCAGCGGCTAGTTACATCACTTGAGGAGGTTTATCGGACGTCACACGGGTCCCTCTGCAGACACTAAAAGCTGTCGCACTCCCCGACACCTGGAAACAGGCTCTGCGGTGTAAGATCAGTGGAGTTCCCCCTTTCGGGGCAGGATCTTCCAGAAATGCTGATGAGTGGAGCTGAAATGATTAGACGAATAGCGTCTTCTTCAGTCGATAGAAGACTAAGCGACAGCGCTTTAGAAAATCAATGAATCATTTAAAACGCTTCTTTAAGCAAAACAGCAAAACAGTTAAAGCCGCAAGCAGCATTGATCAGCCCCTAAATAAACCGGTTCCGGCTTCTCAAAAGTGAATATTTGCTGGTTTTCTTTGTCTGAAGTGATGACAAAGACCAGTCACCTGACAGCACGTAACTGTAAACACAGTAGGTTAATTCACGAAACGTGATCTCATCGTGTCCTCCCTCTCGTATCCTGTATCTCAGGAGTTTCTCAGTTCCTCAGGAAAAGCTGCAGCAGCTCTGTGAAAAGGACAAAACTGAGCCGAAACTTTTCGCTCTGTCCAGGAAGACCGCTGCTACTTTAAGCTAGGCTGCGAATATGACTGGACTCAGAGCAGCTCTGGCAAAACGGTGATCAATAAATCACACCACGTGTCATTTCTTCTGACTGACAGGCGAGCCGCGAGCACAATGGCTGGGTCACTGTGAGAAAAGAGGAAGAGGAAGAGCGCTGTTGTTGTGTCGAAGGCTGATAAAGGCTGCTGCCTCCGATCGGGGGCTTTTCCCAGGAGGAGAGCGGGGGGGGCACACGCACGTGTGTGTGTGTGTGTGTGTGTGTAACTTCCTCTTGTCGGTGTGCAAAGTGTGTGTGAGTTGATTGTGTGATGCATTATGAGTTTGCAGTGAATTCCTCTATTGTGGTTTCTGTATTTTCCTCCTTTCATTCTGTTTTTCCTTGCATGTGTATGAGTGTGTGTGCTGAGAGTTCAGAAAATGACATCAGTAGTTTCAGTGGAGAGAAACATGTATGTACTTCACGGATGACGAATCGGACTTTTACGATGACTGCTTCAAATAAAGCTGAGCTAGAAATCCCTCAGAGAGCTCGTCCCTCTGCCGCAGCTGCACCGTCCTCTGCACTTGTTGTCCCAACAATAGATCATTCAGTGTGAACTTTTAGCCGTGCCAGCAGCATTACTCTATGAGTGGTAACGCTTCAATCAGCGCGGCCACACATTTCCACCGCAAAAAAGAAAAGTCTGGGCACCGATTCCGGCTCCACAAAATTGCTGATCCGAAACTTGTAAATTTATAAAAAGCAAGCGAAGCAGTTGCGTTCTGCCGGCCGTTACTTCCACCACGTAACCTTCTTCTGTTCTGAGGCTTTTTTGAGGCAAACGGTGAATTGGCGCGTTCCCACCACCAACTGGTACGGAGTGTGGGCTCCGTAACGTTTGGTTCTCGAACCCGTCAAAGCGCAATCCGGTTCTCGAAAGCCAAAGTCTTCCGTCCTGCTGGAAAATAAGGTAACAGAGCTGATGGCATCGCTTTGGACTCTCAGTCTTGTTAAGACGCATCTGCATCCAGATCTGCATGAAAATAACAACATGACAGTCAGATACATGACTTTTTTTTGTTGTTGTTCAGATGGGTGAAGTAGTTTAAGACAAAAGTAGCAAAGATAAGGAAACGCACTGCATTTTTAAACATGAATGTTGACCATTTCTCAACAGTGGTCTGAATCCATGCCTGTTATGTTTGGGGCCTTTGACAAGCGAGTGAAATAAATGACGTGTACGTTGAATATGAATGCACATATTCTGCTGATGTAAAATTTCCGGTGCTTTACACCAGAAAACGCAGAGACTTGAAACAAAGGTTTGTTGTTGTGTATCCTCCAGAGTACTTCATCAAAATGTTATGGTGCAAAACTTCTCTTTTTCTATGTCCTGTTTCAACCAGATTGACATTACCCAACATGAGGTCCTGTATCAATGTGGACTAAAAGCAATCGCGGGTAAACAGGAAGTCCCTCGGGCTTCCTGTTCACTCGCGATTGGTTTGCAAGAAGTCAGGTAGTGCACTCCGAAACACTGACGCCGGCACAGTGTTTGTGCTTGCCACTCTCACTTTCGCTCTGACAGATGCCAACGCGAAGCCACGGCGCAGTTGGACAAGGACACATTAATAAACACTGATTTCACATGGCTGCTAGAGGCTAAGTCCGAATCGAGAGGGTTCTGCTCTGCTGCGAAGAGATGAAACTAAAGTTCACCTCCACCATGACAGGGCCAAGTGGAGCGCAGCCAGTCGGAACACGAACCTGACCAGAGCAAAACGCTACGACAGAGCAAGTGTGTGGCTTTCGACATGTACTTCATATATACGTGGGCAGTGGTTTTGGGGAGGGGGTCTTTTAGTTCTGTATGGTCATCGCAGGATGGTCCAGTCCTCAAAGAAGGTTGAAGATCAATTCCTCTTATCCTGTTTTTGATCCACGGTTCCTTCACCTGCTCTTCTCATTGTCTCTTTTCTCATTTTGTCTGATGCCTCTGATCCCACTGCACCGCGTCACTGATTTTTATTTTTTCATATTGGCAACTACTTTGTCTGAGCCCCTGCACACGAAGCATCCGCTGTAGCTGATTTGATTGGTTGATTGACATTAAATGCCAAAAATTCACCGGTTCGCAAGTGTTTCTTTTCTCTTCTTCATTTAATACTAAATATTAGAAAAATATTAAATAATTGCTAAATTATATTAAATATCTTTGGGGTTTGGACTGTGTGTTTGACGAAACAAGCACTGTGAAGAAGTCGCCTCGGGTTTCCAGGAGCTTGTGACGGGCATTTTCACTATTGAGAAAAATAACTGGTTGACTAACTGATAAACTGGTTTGTCTGCAGCCGTATTTTACGTGATGCATACATGTGCTGATGGGATTTAAATCTCAGGTACTATTTCCCGACTGCTGTCTGCGTTTCTTTCAACATCAGGAAGTTTCAGAGAAAAGTCCCAGCCAGGAACGGCTGTTTGGTTTTTCTCCTCCCTAGCAGGAAGCAGGAATTTCCCAGTTTCAACCTGCCTTCGAACACAGCATCGGCTTTGAAGCCTGACTGCCTGCAGTCGGGTGTGTTGAAGGGCCCAGCTGATCCAGCGGCGCCTGTCTGCCTGTCGGTGTGGTGCACGCTGCTGAATGAAAAACGATGGGAAATTTCCTGTCAGTCTCGTCGGAACCGTTCCTCCGCCTCCATCAGTCTCGGGTACGAAACCGACGAACCTGAAGGTTAATGACGATGCTGTTTGTCCGACCTACACCTCACTTCAGTCTGATGGTGATACACAGGGACCCTCCTCTAACTTGGATCCTTCTGAGCTACATTTATTGATATGCTGCCGCTTCTGTTGGTGAGTGCCCACATTACCCAGAATGCCCTGTGGGAAGCCCCATATAGCTTATTCCTCTGAGCCGTAGTCATTAAAAGAAAAAAAACCCACACATCAGCGAGCCTCAGTGTGGCTCCAACCGCGAACACAAGAGGTTAAAATATTTTGGCTCAGTTTTCACAACTGTTTCACAACAGTTTGCAAAACCCCTCGAACAGAATGCTGAAAGTCTGGCCTCAAAATCCCAACCCATCTCACACAGAATGCAGTTATCTCTATGAGATGATGCATTGCAGGTTTTATCAGAGCATCGCAGCACATCATACTGATTTAATAACTGTTGCCATTCAACACGAAAGGGCTGTAATCCAGTAATGCCGTCAAATCGTGGCCAGCGGTTGTTTCAGAGATTCTACCAAAACCAAACCGTTTCTGCAGGAGTCAGTTTATCAGTGAGTGAGAGTAACTGTAAAAAGCCATTTGATGAATTTGCTGTGTTTGTGTGGATGAAGAACTCCGGCAGATCCAGGGCAAAATGATGAGTAAGGATGATCAATGATGAGTGCGACTGTTCTTTGCTGCATCAGCTCGCTGTCTTTGTTCCGTATCGACCACGAGGTTCATCACCAAACCACAAATATGTCCCAGTCAGTTGTACGTGTAGTTTAGCGCAAACTGTGTTGTGATTTAGATGCGTCATTTGCCAGTGAGCTCACCTGGAAAAGCGAGCCGAAGCAGCGCTGGACAGTGCTGCGAGGAGACGGTCTTCTTTACAGTTCTTCTGTCCACCAGCCAGGCCCCTGAGCGTGGTCCGGGCCTCTGAGCGTGGTCCGGGCCTCTGAGCGTGGTCCGGGCCTCTGAGCGGCGATTTTCATCCGGCTCAAATCAGAGGCCTTTTTCTCTGAACGAACCGTGTTTCTTTGATTCTTTGATTCGACTTGAATTGACTTTCAGTTTCAGAACGTTGGCTCTGGACAGAGGCTCTCGTTTTTCGAATTCTGGTGAAACCTGATACCGACGCCGTTGGCCAACAGTACACACCCACTAAATCAAGCCATGACCCCAGCGCCAGTTTGGACCAGCAGCAGGTTTGATCTTTTTCTTCAAGTGTTTGCTGATGTTAATGGGTTTTTTTGGGGGTTTTTTTTTCAACCTTTCTGTTCCACTGCTCCACACACCACATGTGACAGGAAGCAACATATTACTGATTCATTTTGTTGAGCAATAGGCCCCCGTCCGTCTGAGTTGACTGAATGTATCACAGATAGTTCTGTGCCACTGTGTTTCTTGTCCGACGGCAGCTGTCGCCCGGCAGCCTGCAGACCCCTCTAACTTTCTGTTCCTCAGAGGTAGAAGTTTAACTCGCTGGAGTCATTCACTGTTTGCGTGCCCGTCGCTCCGCGGCACCCAGCACGCTGCTTTTCAAGCGCTCCGCTTTGTTGCTTTTTCTCCCTACCAGACAGCCGTCGGTTTGATTTGGTTTTCGATAATCCTCCTGTCATAGGCACCGTCTCCATTCACAGCTCGGGGCTCTGGGGTCACCAGCGCAACACTGGACAGATGCCTCACGCACGATTAGGCCGCATCGCGCTTTAATTACACCCCCCACGGCAGCGTGTGGTGGCGTTCTTTCGTTCAGGATCACCTCGTTCTGTGACCGTTCCAAACAATCTCACTCATCTTGCCTTCATCAGACAGGTTTTGTCTGAGGCTGTTTTCTGGCACTGAGAATAGACGAAGAGTTGCTCAACCGTTTTCATTTTAATGGAATTGCATTTAGGGTCGCACTGGTCAATGTGTGTGTGCTTTCTCAACTTGGAAATAGATGTGTCACTGACAAGGAGCCAATAGCTGAGTCTTTCTTCAATTTGCTTCCAGTGTTCGGGTAAAAATGCCTCATCTCTGTTTACTGCTTTTTTCTGTTATTTATCATCGTAAATTAAGTGTTTCCTTTTTTCTTCCCTCTGGAGTGTTTCAGCACAAGCAGCATGAATATGCCACACACAGCTTTTGCAAACCGTCATTTTGGGCATTTGTAAAAATGACTACACTAGTAACCGGTTAATCGAAACAATAACTGAAAATGATCATTAGTTGGAGCCGTAAGGTGAACGTTCCAGTTGGAAGGAGAAATAGTCTGAACTTACCGCTGTAGTTGGTTTATGGAAGAGCTGAACAAATCCATGTGACTCAGCAAATCGTGTTGCAAAATACAAATGTACAACAGAGTTTACCCCTCTAATATTTACCCTCTAGTTCATGTTACAGGAAGGGTGAGAGATAGGGACATTTAACAAATTAGTAAGCGTCTGTTGAAGCGTCTGTTGTTTATATAAACACAGCTGCTGCGTTGTCAATTCCTCTAAGTGGGCTGCAGTTTTGGCCTTTTCGACCAGCTTCCATGTGACTGCTGCAGAAGTAAGGACTTCAGAGGATCCAGCCCCACATTCGGGACTGGGCTCGACTGAAGGATCGCAGCTTCCAAGCGTGACGCTCTTCCCTCGCTGTGCCGCAGCAGCTTTAACAGCCTGTTTGTTAGTGACAAACAGGCTGAGGTGAGTTCGTGGCAGTTTTTACAGCTGCCAACGGTGGTAAATCCAGTTACCTGCCAGGTGTGCTGTAGCACTTTATGTGAACTGTTCCTGTCTCCGCTTCTGTATGGGAGGTTCACTACGTCTCAGGGCGCACAGAGTTTAACAGACGTTGGGTTTACGCCCGTTTTTCTGACAAAATTGCTGCACGCAAAAAGACTTTGCATCCTGGGTTCAGATACACCTTCTTTTTAAGTCTCCTGTGGAAATGAAGGCAGCCCTCAAGCCACATGGCTCTGACTTCAGACTGACGGTAAGCTGCCGTTCCCACATTGGCTGCAGTAACCCACAAACTGGCTAAACCTGAAACTAAGAGCTGCTTCTCATCAATGGTTCAGCCAGTCAGACTTTAATCGTGCAGTTTATCCCCTCTCGTGCAGGTTATTGCAGGTAAAGGGCGTTCCAGCCGTCCGATCGCCGAATGAAGGCTGGGGCGTGCTTACAGGCTGAAGTGCAAGCCCAAAGACATTTGAAAGTTTAAAGCACGAGGTTCACATCACATCAAATCTGCCTCCCGACGGGAGCTAGATCACTGAACCGGCGGGTCCGCACGACAGGCTGCCTGAGAACCACCATTCTAGCAGACGACAGAAGAAACGGCAATAAGACGTTGTGATGGAAAAGACACAAAGTAGAACACAACGACAGTAAAATACACGTGCATCAGACATAAAAGTAAGAGAAATAAGATAAACAATATGAAGTGGGTAAAAGATAAACATTCCCAGCCAGAGCCGAGGTAGAGCGGTGGGTTCTCAGGGGCAGACCGTTCGACACCTCGGAGCGTACGTGTTAAAACAAATCTGCATTTTTGTCCTGGACTTCAGAACAACCAAATGACTCCCGCCAGAGAACCCGAGGTGTCAGGGGCCCCAAAGTAAAATGGGGAGAAACTGGCCATTGTGACTGGGAGGGACATGGGCCTCCTCTTCTCACAGAGGATCCTCCGATAAATGTCACATCTGTTTCATGAGTTATCAGATGACTCCATATACACTGTTGTATGATGCCCCGCTGTGAATGACAGGATTCATTCGCATCTTATTTGATTCGTAGTTTCTCACACGCTGCATGTAAATTGTTCCTCTGGATATTCTGAAGTTCATCCCTGAGGTAAACACGGTCAGATAGGGAGTGCGGTTTTGGTCATCGTAGCGGTTGGACAAGTTTTTATGTCCTTGAGGTGAAAAATCCGTCTTACAGACATGACAGTGTTTCCCGGTTCTTTACATTGGACTTTCCTTGTGTGTAAAAGGTGCTCATTAAGTGATAAATGCCCTTAGTCGGGGAAACAATATGTTCATTTAATCTCTGTCTGTATAACTGACCTCGTGCTGCCGGAGATTTTCCGTCTATACGATGGGATTCAGTTCAGACTTGTGCCGTGCTGAGAGCGGTGCACAACTGTTACGAACACCGGCCTCACAAGACTGTCGCTGGGATTTTTAGGAAAAAAAGATGACTCGGGTAGTTATTCAGACGTTACATAACCGACATTTACATAACGGGTTTTACACGAATCACAAGGCATTCTGGAAATGAGGGTTTTACACAAGAGAAAAAAGAAGGCCGGTACTCAGCGTTAGAAAATGCTTGAAACAAGTCGATTCGCTCGAATCGAAGTTCAGTGGCAAACATGATTGACTTAACAGCATTTCTCACAGTGTGGATATTTCCTTGGTCACCTTTTAGCGGAGCTACCGCTCATCTGACCAGGATCACGCCGGGGCTCAATATGAAGCGAGCTGTGTGTGAAGCAAACAGAGATTACAGGAAGACTGAATCAGGAAGAGGCCTGTTGTTATTCAGACTCCAGTCTGTATGGCAGAAGGATTTCCCCGGTGCAGTGAGCTCTAACCTCCAATCTTGTGTGATTCTAGTGACTCTTTTCTCCAGAAAGCCTGCCCGCAGATGTACCTGAAAGTTTCCCCAGCAACATCCTGCTTCACGTTCAAATGTACCCGTTGGCGTTCGAGAGCAGGAGCTTCATCTGGTTTGACTTAACATCCACCAAGCTGCTACTGGAACTGACTGAAGACTCTTAAAAGAGTCGATACTGAAAGTGCAGCCAGAAATGCATGTGCCAGGTTTCTGCAGCTCATCGGTTCGAGTATTTACAACGTACACATACATGTAAGTAAATATCAACCCTGCCTCCTAGAAATTCCTCTTATCTACAAGCAATTTGCAACAGCAAGTGTGTTTTGAAGACAGTGTTGACGCTGAGTGGATTCTGTTTTCTATTAACGTGGTAATCAACAACATTTTCTCATTTTATCTGACGAGACGCCAAAAACGCAACACATTTCACTTTATTTCCACCAAAATATCTGATATCCGTGGTTCTGTCAATGTCAGGAGAAGACCATGGTCTGGTTTAGCATAGAGAAAAGGTCACGGTGCATGGGACACTACGTTTGTTTATCAGACATTTAGTGGAGGGCTTTTGCTGCCTGAACCACAGAGGTGACTCAGGATGTGAGCCAAGGTCTCTGGCATGAGGGTCCTGCGGTTTGTACGCCCACCATCCATCCTGGCTGACTCCCTGAGACTCTACAGTTCATAAATGCAGATCTTCCTTTGCTCAGAGAGACATTGCATTTGGACATAACGCAGCCACAATAACTGGGAAAAGAGTTTATTCATATATAAATGAAAAGGGAAACAGGGTCGGTGTCTAGCAGGTAGACCTTGCTTGGACCACTTAGACCGGGCCCCAGGCTATCTGACGGTTAGTCACTGGGCCACACGTTGTCTCCCATGCGCGGTGAGAATTGCTCTGCTGTGCGTCTCCTGTTTATCTAACTTGTGCTGTGGCAGGGCTTTAGTGCTCCGTTCCGGTCATGAGACGTTTTCTCCGTCACCTGGGACTTGACGTGGTCCCGTGACTGTTTTGACCCCGAGTTGTCTCGGTGTCTGTCTCATCCGATACGGGTTTTGGTTTCAACCACATCGAGTTAGCTTAAGGTTACAGTTTTGTTTTGTTTGTTGATATCACATCCCTGTTTTCGACAGTGTGTCTCTGCCACCAAACAACCAGGCATCTTTATTTTAGACATTTGTTTTACGCACAAACGACTTTCACAGTTTGTAACATTGTGCAAGAGCGTTTTGTTCACATACAATCATATTTTTTAAAAGAGTTGCAATCATTAATCGGGTTGTCACATTTCTGTCGTTTCCTGTCAACATCGCATTTCAAACCTTTTCTACATCTAAATGACGGCACAGGGCGAGCAACGGGAGGACGGCAGTAAGAACACTGGATGTCTGTCTGGACTTGAACCTGGTTGGACTGATTCTTGACTCAGTGGCCTTGACTACTTCCCTTGTCTGTTTAGCGCGTCCGGTGCGACGAGTCTCGAATGAGGCGACGCTTCACGATGCAGAAAAAACGTACGTGTTGCATCAGCTTTGTCAGATTTGAGTGTATATTACTGGATTTTAATGGATATTATGGATAGAAAAAAATACAGTTCTAAGCATTAATAAAGTCGGTCTATTCTTTGCAAGCTAATTCAAAATGTGGCTCGATCAGACACGTAAGACTCCCTCCTCAAAGCCGAGAGACATGAGGACAGGTGGAGCAACGTACAGGGGACGGTCTTAACATTACATCAAAAGGTCCTGGAACGAAGCGTCTGCTCCTCAAACAGCCGGATGAAACGCTCCTTCTGAGAAAATCCCCCAAATTAGAATTTTCACATTATTTATCTGTGGTACCGTTTTTAAATGTAACCTCAATCCCAGGTTAAATCCCAGTTTCAGGAAGATCCGCTGCGTCTGTCAGATTTAAAAATGATTCCAACTCGGATGCAATGAAGTTGCAAGTTGTCACACGGACGATC
This sequence comes from Xiphias gladius, assembly GCF_016859285.1. Taxonomy (NCBI): domain Eukaryota; kingdom Metazoa; phylum Chordata; class Actinopteri; order Istiophoriformes; family Xiphiidae; genus Xiphias; species Xiphias gladius. The sequence continues at coordinate 28,036,178 of NC_053406.1, read as the reverse complement.
GTCCTGTGATGCATCGATCCAGTCCGCCCAGACAGTACTGGCACTGATAATGACCCGTTTATGTGGACCCGAGTACCGGCCCTGACGCGGCCGGTCCACATTAAACGTGGTCAGTTTGTCATTTGCATCAGTAACGCTGCTTCAGTCACGCCGGACTTCCGGCCCTGGCTTAAACTTTCCTTGTATGAAATGAACCCAGTGAGTTGCACAAAGATGAGGTACAACGATTTTGGATTTAGGAAAAAGAGAGCGTGTCGGTGTCATTACTTTACGTTACATTTATTCGCCGGACGCTTTTGTCCACAGGGACTTACAGGAGTCCGTCACGAGGGACAACAAATGAATGTGCATCCCTCTCAAACAGCTACAAGTGTGTTCAAAGTGTTACGGTGCCGTAGCCCTTAGGGCTTCGTTTTTTGTTTTTTTTTCTTCTGAGAAAAGTTGGATTGGCTCTTCTCTAAATCACTAAATCAAGTTCATTTACAGTAAAGTATCATAAAATAACTAGAGATGCTTCCTACTCGAAGTCTTTCGTTCAGGCGTATAAACCACCTTAGACAAAAAAAAAAAACCCATCTCGAGCTAAACACTGACCACAGACAGTAAATTGGGGTTACGCACAAAACCACATGTAGAGAAAACCACAGCGGTGCAGGCATGAAAACACTTCCTGTTAACAGGAAGTACAATCGGGCAGCATGCTGCGGTGGTTTTTTAAAAGCCGCTGTGGTTGAAACTTAAACGACCTGCCGCGGCCGAATGAGGCCAGAGACTCAGCACTGAGAAAACAAACTGTAAAATCACATGAAAGTAAGTCTTCTTTGTTATTTACCGCTTGTCTTTGTTTCACTCTGGGTTTGTGTTTCTGGTTTCTGGTTTCTTCAGAGTAAGAGCGTATCGGTGTTCGGTTCCTTCCAGAGAAATGAGTGACGTGCGTGCGTTTGTGGTCGGCAGGCGTCGGGGTTATCCAATCGGTGATGTCTGGGCATTCATTTGTCCCTTTGAGCCTTCGTTGCGTTATCCTGAGCTGAATGGAACAGTGTGCGGTTCCCCCACCGGCGGCTGAGGAGAGAGGCTCAGAGCCGCTGTACGGTGCCAGATCTGCAGCGCAGACTTTATTCCACGAACTGATGTTTCAGCAGCAGTGTTCCTCCTTTGGAGCCTGAAGGAATAGTTCGGCATGTAGATGAATACGTTTACTCTCTTCCTCTCTGACGGTTAGATGCTCCGACTGATCCCACTCTCATGCCTGTGCATTAAGCTACAGGCAGCAGCCGGTTAGCTTAGCTTAGCTTAGCTTAGCTTAGGTTAGTTTAGCTTAGCTTAGCTTAGTTTAGCATACCAGCGCCTCTAAAGCACATCAACACTAAGTCACCGTTCGTCTGTAAGGTACAGTATGTACCTGGACTATTTTCATCAACGGGATCAGCGACTTCCTGGAGCTGCTGCTGGTTGCCTGGCAACTGGTCAGAGCCAAGAAATAGTATATATAGTAAAATGACATATGTACGGTGTAAACATGTAGATCGCAGGGAGGTGAATTAAGATGAGGGTCCTCCTGGGATGTCGCTAAGCTGCTGACCGTCAACCCGGAGCACGGAGGAAACAATTTCCAACTGTGACAGAGGCGTTAAGAAACAAAAAAGCTGTTATCTTTATTTATATATGTACGTGCGCTTACAGTTCATTTTAATTTCTGTGTCACGTCAAACATTTCACCCGTCGCACGTGGGTAAAATGAGTAGTCGGTTCTACGGCACCTGCAGTGTTTCCGTGGCCACGGATACACGTTCTTAAATCTGCTTGGAGATCCTAACGAGAACGGGACGACCCCAGAACTTCCCTCACTATCATCACGGTCCGACATTTGATGTAGCATGAAAGGCGCTCCAGGTGAATGTCTGAAATTCCACTGCCTGTACAACGTTACGCTTCCTATTTGCATCTTCCAAAGCCTGTTGGGAGACGTTGTCCCAACCAGAAATAAGACGACGAAAACAGCAGAGACAAAACAAAAATAGTGGCTTTTCTCGCCTGATGTTACCACCACCTTTCTTTTGTTCATTACGGAGGCTCAGAAGGTCCCATCAACGTGTTTTTTATACCTCTGGATCACCGACAGTCTCGTCTACTCACACGTTTACAGGTAAGATATTTACCCCGTGTTTGAAAAGCTGTGGACATACAGAAAAAAAAAAAAAACCTCCAATAACATTAAATTACATAAAGCTTTTTTTTTTTTCCTAAGCCGCCCCAGAACATTATTATTTTCATGACAACGTAACATAATTTTGCGTGTGAATGGTAGTTTACTTATATATTAAAGTTTCAAACTACTCAAATACATTTTAATCCTAATAAAAGTCATAATGTCTTCAAGTAACTGGCCAAAGTCAAGGTGTTTGGCATGTACAGAGCGAAATCTTTGTACAAGCTGGAGGAATGACAGAAAAGTGAGTTTCTGAGGCTAAAGTCATTAATCATAACTGCGACTGTTAAATATTTACACCCAGCGAGTCAAACTGAAATACATATGGCTCAAGCGCCTAATTCAGCTCCAGCTCCCCCGAGAAAAAGGATTAATGTGTCCACTGCAACTTGTGACGCAGTGTGTGAGAATCATTTGCACCGACCACTGTAGATGATGCGCTCTGCATGTGTACCTGGTCCCGAGAGATTCGGCCCTGGGACACGTCGCCCTCGACCAGAGCCGCGGGCAGTAGCGGGGCTGAGGGTGCCGCAACAACGCCCACCCCCGGTTAGCTGTCTGCGGGCCTGCTGATCCGCGTTCATGGCTGAAGGTTTGGCCCAGATTCAGCAGCACTAAAAAAAAAAAAGGTGCGGGCTTTGTCGTGAGCCATGTCTCTGTCTCTTTCATACTGTCCTATTGTTTCACTGACATAATGCCTCCTGTCAAGATGTTGTTTTTCAAGGGCATTATGATGAACTGAAAAAATTCAACAGCCGGTCACTGAATTAGGTCCAACGGTATCGTTATCGTGGTACCAGTAAAGAGGATAAATGCAGATTGTCAGGAGCTGTGATTTGAGTGGAAGAGGAGAGCAAACCCGAGTCAATACTGACGATTTCCTCTCTCCGGTTTTCAGCAGGTACCAGTGCGTCAGGAGTCGGTCGGCTCTGGGGCCCTGGAGGCAGGTCAGCATAGCCTACGTAAGCTGACTGACGGCAGGGAAAACCAAGCTGCAGAGTTCTTCTTAAAAATACCCGCAGCTTCGTCATCCGGCTCCGAACTGTTTGCTCCGTGACGAAGCAGCTCGCACCGGTTTTCGACCTGGGTGTTGACTACGGTCGTGCTACTATAAATTTGCATTCACCACCTCCATTGGAAATCGTTGCGAGCAGCACCAGCCCCCTAAAGCTTTCCGAATAAACTTCAGCTTTCTGTAAATCCTTTTAAATGCTTGTCTCAAAAACAAATGGCTCGGCCGCTGAGCTAACAGCATGGTGTCCTTACGGTTAAGGTTTGTTCGGGTTCAGTCACGATCGCGGTTGTGGCTAAAGGAAACCAGTGGCTACCTGTCAGTGGGAAGTGGGAAGCAAACTGTGGTCTCCGATGCCTGGACGTTTTGTTGACCCACCCATTCGCTCCGACCTCCTCCCTCTTTGGACTTTGTGGGTCTGTAATGTGACACCGTTTCCTCTTTGCAACCGATGGATAAGAATCATAATTACAAGGGGCCATCAGAAGGTGTCGCCGCTATAAAAAGTACAATATTTCCTTCTGCGTTGCGGCTCAGTGAAAGTTCAACGTGGCATAAAATGGAAATATAAGTACGTCAGCGACGTGAAGTCCCCTAAGAAAATCTACTTAGTTACTGTCCACCATGTCGTCATGTGAAAAGCCGAGACTCTCCTCCAGAGAAAAACGACAGCACCAGTCCTTTCATCAAATCCCCCAAAACATCAGAAGAAATCCAGCCACGGCGCCCTCTGGCGGCCGTGGGAACTGTGATCGTTATGTACACAACTGATGGTGGGTTTTTTTCCCCATTTCCTACCATCAGTCAACACTGGTTCCTTTTAACCGTGACCGCGACAGGTCCCTAACCTCAACAACGCCGTTATTGTTGTAACAACAGAGACGACGAGACAACAATGGAGCTCTATGGCAAAGAGGAATAACATATGTCAGAATGTATACACACACACACACACACACACACACACACAGTACTTGTTAGTAGGAGACGTTCACTGATGGCTTGGTTCTCTTCATGGTTTTTATTAAAAACAGGAAAATACCGAAAACTGTCATATCTATTATTTGAATTAATATAAAAATCAGCATATTAACGCCAAGAAGTACCACGTTGTTTCTTCCGTTTTGCTTGTTGCTGCTCTGCACTCAAATCTGTTAATGATAGAACAGGACATTTCCCATAATGCTTTTTCTTCTGTTTCCACTTTGATTTTCCTCCAGATATTTCTAACCAGCATAGTTTCTGATCTTTGTCGGTCTTACACAGAATAAAATCACCTTATTGTTGGGAAGTCGGGATATTGCGGAGATTGCTTTAGACTGTTGCGAATCCCCTTGAGAATGTTCTTTCTGTTCTCGTGAAGTCAATTTGCTGACCTCCTTTGAACACGCAGCACATTTACACAGAGGCACAGAGGGAGGGTAAGATCCGAGCTGTGCTCGGGGTGTTTCTCTAAATTTAGATCACCCATGTAAACAGTCAGTTGGAGGAAAAGGCGGGAGTTGCTGTAAACACTGAAGTTAAATTCCATTCAGTTGACTTCAGAGGAAGTTATCACGTCTTTTCATAGTCAAATAATTAGGTACATTTTGGTTTGGAGTGTAACTTCCATTTAGTGTCTGTGGTCAGTGTTTTCCCACCAGATGTCATTTCTGTGACAAAGTGAGACGTCCACTCAACTCATTCAGACTCCGAAACCGGAAACCACAAAGAAGCAAACCGATTCAAAGACGTTTGCATTATTCTGCAGTAGATTGTTACGTGTGTGTGGTTGTCAGAGTTGCACAGCCCCGGGACAATTGTTTGGTCGCCATCTAGAGGCTGCCTCATCTGGCACAAAACCTCCATGGAATGGATTTAGTTTTGGCCGGTTGTGTAGGATGCAGAGTAGAACTGAGCAGAATATTAAATTCATTTGACCCGTTCAAATTTTAGGTTTCGCACAGTGTGTAAAAATGTCTAGATCGAAAGGCTACTTTCTGGACGTCTGGATGTGTTGATTTTTTTTCCCCCACCCTGTTATCCAGCGACACGCTGCATCTCGCAGCTGTATTTGTGATGCCACGTGTCTCCTGTCTGTCCAAAAAATGAAATGTTTGCCATGGGGCGAACCATATTGGACATCTGTGGAAATATTTGTAATTAAGCCCTGGTTTCACATCTGTTAGCGCCGACTTGGTAAACAATCTCACTGGTGCAGCAGGCTGCAGACTGACGGAGCATTTCTGAAAGGTCCTCGCTGGTGCACAAGTCACAGCCCAGAGCTTGTTTACGCTGTGAATTTTGAAATCAGATTACCACATGTTGAAACTTAAATTTCTCCCTAAGTCTGATACCAAGCAAGATACCAAGTAATGCAACGACGGCCCTTTGGCTAAAGTTGAACGCCACAGACTCTCAGAAGTCAGTCTTTCCAGATGTGGGGGAGAACCACTGCACATGTGAAGAAGTCAACAAGTCTCCGACCTCGAGCCATACAACCCATGGGAGCATCCCCTGAAGTAGCGTCCCTGTGGCCGCTGACACATGGGCCTTCGTCGTCATGGTTACAGTGATAAACACGCAGCTGAGGCTTTAACGTTGGCGAAAGATGGCCGTGTCTGCTTGGGACTGTAAGGTGGACACTGCAGGTCCTGACCCCCCCCCCCTACCGAGACCGAGGTAGAGACGTCTTTCTTCTTTGTGTGTTTCACTTCATTGGACAGTCGCGTGTGGTTACCGGTGCATCACGGGGTCGCTCCCCCACCAACCACGCCCCTCGGTGATGCCGCCCGTGGTCGGGGGTGAAACGGACCGGAAACAGCTATCGTCCAAACGTGGCGGTGTCGATATCGTCTGACGTTGTCTCGCCACGACAAGACGGCGCCGCACATTTTACACCCGCTTTTCTCAGACGTTACAGTTCACACGGTTTCCTCTGCTGCAGGGAGAAATTCCTCCTAATCTAAGGAAGAACGCCTTAAAACGCATATGATATGAAGGGCGCGGGTTTCGGCACCACTGCTTTTCTTCCATTTTACCCAAATGAATCTGAGATCAATAAGAGAGACCCTCTCGTTGTCTGGGCGACGCCACTGGAAAAGAGACCAAAGCAGACACTCTGATGTTTATACACCATCGCTCTCGGTTTATGTCACCGGGTCTTTAAGCCCTCTCATTCTTACTTTCGTTCCTACTGAAAAATATTATTACATCCCCTGCCCACCCCCACACAAACCCTCTCTTTTTTCCAAATCAGTGACTTTTGACCTTACATCCTGTTTGCGCGTTGGATCAGTATGAAACAACATAGCTGAGTGTTTTGAAGTGCGGCGGGAAGGATGAAGATGGAGTGCGAAGACGGTTCAGAATCGTTGTGACATTTTAGTTTCAACCACCAAACGCAGACACTTCGCCCCCTGCTCCCGTTTCATCCATCTTCTCTTACTCCTAACTGTGATGCATTCTTCTGAAAACATCTTCCCTCCGTCTGTTTCCCAACTCAGTTTGGCAGGGTTGTAATACACTAAGCTGATAACATCTGCTGTGTGGGTGTAAATAATTGATAGCATAATAACTGATTTAAAACAATCTACTTTTGACCACAGGCAAAGCCTTGGACAGAAGTATGGGGGAACAGATTTAAACATTGGTGTTGGGGGAAAAAAAAAATTGTGAGGAGCGATGAATACTGACAATGCTTTTCTGGTTAATCTGGTGAAAAAGTAAACTCTTTGCATCACTACGAGAGCACTCAGCGATTTAAAAAAAAAATGGTCTAGTGTGAGCAACAATTTACTGACATAAGTGACCAGTCTTTAAAAGAAGAGTAAAAGACTCTGGAGAAAGACTGTTGATATCTGAACTCAACAATGCGCTTCGCCAAAGCAAATACGCAAAGGTGAACCCCAGAGCGCGCGGAAGTGGATCCTCCGAAACAGAACAAAACTCAGAAAGAGAAATGGAAAACTAGTCCAAAGCTAGCTATTGTTTTTACGCAACTGCAGTGACAGAAGAGAGGATCGTATGGCGTTTCAAATTATGCGTCGATCCAAATAAATGCCACTAGGAGACTTGTGTGCTGAGGTCTTCACGGCCATAAAACCCCAAACACCGCGATGCAGAGCAAACAGCGAGACAGCAAGTACTGTAAGTAATGCTAGCGAGGTTGTGGGTTAGCAAACCGCAGCTACAGTCGCGGCCGCGAAGCTGAACACGCAGAGAGGACGAGGCGGTTTCCCGGAGCCCGCGCAGCAGCTCCAGCCAGCGATGCGAGGCGGTGTCGATATCGTCTGGCGTTGTCTCGCCACGACAAGACGGCGCCGCACATTTTACACCTGCTTTTCTCAGACGTTACAGTTCACACGGTTTCCTCTGCTGCAGGGAGAAATTCCTCCTAATCTAAGGAAGAACGCCTTAAAATGCATATGATATGAAGGGTGCGGGTTTCGGCACCACTGCTTTTCTTCCATTTTACCTGCATAAAACCCCAATGTGTTCCTTTGACAGACGAGTACAAACACAGGTTGACTGTTGAGCACCTGAAAAGGGCCGCAAATCCTTGGTAAATTTGCCATTTGTCTCCTCTCCTTTCAACCTTTCTTTGAACCTTTTTATAAACAAGACACCTACATGGCACCTTGAACTTCATTCCTCAGTGACGCAATCCACCCATTTTCCACGGGAGTGCGTCTCGGTTTTGCCATTTCACCGTCAGTATTCAGCTCACTGCGGAATTCCGACCAACACGACTAAACTCTCCTGCAAATCATGAAACTTGAAGTTCATTTTACTCTCGCTGCGGCCACGGGCGTCTGCACAGCAGCAGAGCTGCGACGGGGGGGGGGCTGCTGTAGCCGAGGATGTTTTGACTGCGGTTCTGACATTTGACTTCTGTTTCATGCAGACACCCCCCTGGTAGATTTATAGGCTGTTGATGTCTTTACCATGTGTTCTTCCTGTTACGTCTGTCCACACACACGGTGTCTAGTCCTTCCCTCTTTCGCAGCAGTTTGACACAGCAGGGGATTGAACCGTTGGACGGGACAATGCTGCGTTCACACTGCCGTGGCGCAGCACACATTTTAATCTCCGAGATTTCTTTTGCAGACACAAGGTCGTCAGACCTGAGGTTTGACGGAAAACTGTGTCAATTCCGTTTCCTGATGCTTGACTACCTCAAACGAGTCACTTGCGTCTTCACTGGCAACAGTTTCAAAGCAGTTTCCCAAACACTGAAAATAGTGTGTATTTACTTCTACACACACGTAGTGAGATTAAATTAGATGGCAAAAATATTGTAGATATCCACAGGAGCGGAAATGCAGGGCACCGATTACGTTAAATAATAAATCAATGAAAAAAACCTTTTACACCGGTAGTGAATTGAAGAACACGTCATGGTCAACATGAGACTTTGCTCCTGTGCGTGGATCCCGAAAGCTCCCGGTGTTTCGGAGACTTGAGGCATCGGATGTGTGAGAGTGAGCGTCAGATAAATGTCAGTGTGAGTGTTTTATGGCGACACGGGGGAAGGCGATGATTGGACACGGTCATGCCGCTCAGCACAGCGGCTTCCTCCGCAGGAAGAGCCCAGTAATGCGACTCGCCTGTTCACCTGTCCGCCGGGTCGGGCGGGTCACCAGCACCGAGAGCATCAGGGATAAAGATCGGATCCCCCGCTGCTCGCCGCGATGTCTCCGGCTGCCTCCGCAGGAAGGTCAGAGGTCAGAGTCCGGTCACGTTGAAGCTGTGCCCATGCAGAGCCGAAGCAAAGTGGATCTCACGCTTTGCCTCGGTAACCGCAGAGCGACGGTTTCGGCTCAGCAGCCGCCCGTTGCTCTGATTCTCCCGTGTGGTTTGCTTCGTTCACGTCCCACACCGACCAAATGTAGTTTTTCCACAACTCCTCCAAATTAACCGACAAAACGCGTTGTTTGTCACTGCTGCATACGTCCGGAGCGCCACGAAGAAACGCCTCCTGATCTGACGCCACGCGCGTCGGGACAGCATCGTTTATAGAGCCATCACTCACAAGCCGTTTTACGAATCACTGCTCCGACCCTGCTGTGGCTACGGCGTGCGTCAGGTTTAGTCGTGATTCAGAACTAGGACGGCGCTGCGACGACGCAACGCCGGGGCGCGTTGTTTCAGGTGACAGACTGGATTTGACGACTCAGCTTTATCTGCTCTGTCTCTCAACACGAGGTACGCAGCAGACATATGACGTTCGCGTTGCAAAGTAATACGCCAGGAACGTGCGCGTGCACGTACGTGATTGGCCGACGCGGCGTCTCGCCGGATGAGGTCACGTGTCATTGCAGCACAACGGAAATGTGTCCTGTGAAACCTATTTGATTACAGGGTAAAGGGAGTATTTCTAGGATTATAGACATGTGAGTGGCTTTATGTTTTGTTACATCCACCAGCTACATTATGTTTTCTATCATTTACGTTTGTTTGTTTGTTTGTTTGCCTTTTTTAGTCACAACAAAAAGTCTTGTTAAATTTTTTTCAAACATGTGAAGGTTTTACATTTAAAATGGGGTGTTCAGTTGCTCAGTAAGGTTTTTTTTTTAAAGATTTTTTCAAAAATATTTTTGAAAATTAAAATCAAACTGTGAAAGAGCCAAAAAAAAATAAAAATCAAAATCAAACCGTTAATCACTTGTGTTCACGTTATTTCCAACGTTCCGGTCCCCAGACCTTAACCTGGTAAACCACAAGTCCATTTCCAAATCTCACCCGAGGAAGGTAAAACTGAAGGATTGTTTAAAAAATCTCTGAAACTTTCTGGTGTGCAAAAACTTTGTGGGAAAAAATAAAATCAAAAAATTCCTGTTGTATTTTGTTGTGGACACAGAGATGTTTTAGACACTTTGGTGTAAATTTCCAAGTATAAAAACGAATATAACTGCTACCACTCCCAGTAACGGTTGTACAGGACATCCCAGTTTAGACTCTTGCCTTTCTCCGTGACCAGCTCTGGACACACAACATGCTAAAAGGCCAAAATCGGCCTGAAAATGTGCGTTTCTCTCTTTGCTCTCAAAGGAAGACGTGAAGTCCAAATAGAGGATGAGGGGGATGAAGGACGGAGGGATGCCCCGACCACACACGCATATACATTTCCCCAGCAAGGCGGCGCCAGGAATTGATGGCTGACCAATGGGGAGACTCTAAACAAAGCAACAGGAAGTGGCGGAAACGAGGAAAAACTCTCAATCAGCTGACAAAACAAGGACAGAAATAAATACAGAGGAACGAGTATTTTCTCTTTTCTTCTGCCGTTTCCTCTGGTCTTCCTCCTCTGCCTCTCTCCCCTCTTCTTTCCCTCAGATTTCCTCCCCATGTCCAGTCAGACGCGCCTTTACTTTATGTGCTTTCTCTGCTGTTCGGCGGGTAGTTATCTGTGTAACCTTCAGACGAGGTCAGCCAGTTCGTATATAAACGCTCTTACTTGTTGTGCGGCTATAAAAAGCCGCTCCAGGGGAAGCCATCCATTTCCCGTCAGTTCATATCCTCTTCCTGTTGGTGAGAGGTCACATCCTGTCGTCTCAGGGGACGACTGATCTGCGAAGACCTGACGCACCGATGCGGCACCCCGATGCTGTGGGCAGATCTGGCTCTGACGACTCTAACGACTCCGTGTCCGAAGCGAGCAGACGGAATCGATCTGTCGTGAAATGACGTCTCGATTTGAGCGATGTTACACCTTATTACTCCCGACCTGCTGTAGGTCACATTTATTTAGCTGACTACCTTCGATCGTCGATATCACACGCATTAAAGCTCAGCGGGAGATTCTTACGCAGAGAATCTCTCTAGAGCAGAGTCAGTGCCGTGCAGGTGTTGATGTTGTTCGACGTGCGCTAGCTTGAGGTTAAGAAACAGGCCGCGAACGTCCCTGGTTCAAATCACGCAATGCTGCATTCTTCTTTTTCCTCCTTTCCTATCATCTGTCTGTCCCTATGTAACGAAGGTATAACATCCCAAAGTAATAAGCGCAATAATGGATCAGTCCCCTCGCGGTCGACGTGTACGGCCGTGTGTCGGTAAACCGAGCTGACCCCGGGGGGGGACCCCGACCCTGGTGTTTGTCGTTTTAATTGGTGAAAGCAACAGTCAGCACTGGCTAAAAATGAGAAGGTGCAGCCTGAACGTTTCCTGCACTGTCCTTTTCTAAAGAATCAGCAGAGAGAGAGAGAGAGAGAGGGTTCGATGAGAGGTTTGTTTGCAGCTGAGCTTAACAAATCCAGGCATCCGACCCCAAAGTGGGAGCTAATAATGTCGGTCTGCCTGTGGTGCTGTCATACTATGATTCGCAGTGAGTCATAAACAAACTTCACTCTGCCAGCTTCCAGCGGAACGAGATCTAACCTCCACTACACGAGTTCTCTGACCAGTTGTACACTAATTTGAATGGTTAGTGACTATGTGGAATGAATGATTTGTTTAAAAGTGTCGGGTTGTGTTGCGTCAGCTGAAGTTTCTGACTAAGAATCGGTGTGTCAGTGCTGCTGCTGGTCCTGCGAGCGTGGAAGTGACCCAAATAAACCTGCCGAGGGTTCAGGTGCTGCGTGTCTCATCACGCCTCAGCTCCCCTCAGCTATGCGGCCCTGCTGGCCTCCACCTGAGCCCTGCTGCAGTCACAGTCCTGCAAATCAAACGCAGGGGGGTCAGGGACGGCTGCAGACCTGCAGACCAGCAGCTTGTGTTTCCTGTGTTTCCTCAACTTTGTTTTCAAGTACGTGTTTTAAAGTCGTGCCCGCTGGCTAAACCGCTGAGTGACGCAGCCAAAAATGAAAACCAATGATATGGCTGAAAAAAAACCCCCAAGGCATTTAGAGGATCATCGTGACTTTCTAAATACTGAAAGAAAACTCTGAAATGGATACATTTTTTTATCTGCTGTTGTGCACACACACGGAAAACTCAACGTGGCTTTAGTCGGCTAGGATAGGTCATGACCTTTGTGTTTATTTGGTCCATAAACTTCATATTTAGCATCAGAGAACTATTTAAACATAATGCTACACTAAAATGTTATGTGTTTTGAATATCAGATACTAGCTGGAAAAGTGCAGAGCTCCACAGAGGGCAGCAGACCTCTCCGGAACCAGATACCTGGTTTGTGCCAAACCCTTTCGTCCTGCCCATATACACAGCTCAGTTGTCTGTTCCTGTCTGACTTAGCAACTGTACCTGCTTAGTCAAGCAAAGTCAAGTGCACCGCTACACTCACACGTCATACTCTTAATGCAATATGTAACTAATTTTGCACTTTGTGATATTCAGTACCTGTTGGATCCTGAAAACCGTCTCATGTACTGAAACCAAGACCCGCTCTCCAAACCTCATCGGCGCCAACGTGTCGCGGCCGGGTGCTTAAGTCTGGTGCCAGCTGGTGCTAACCGGATCAACTTTCCTGGTTGCTGGTTTTCACGTTAAGCGAGCTTACAGGGAGTTTCCACGGCGAGCGTCCTGACAGACCTGCTGGGCTCTTCCCCCCCAAATCAGAGCAGAGGAGTTCAACAGGTGGAGCATCAGGTGCAGGACGATGTTACTATTAAACATCCAGTGGCATTAATCCCGTCCTTTAAACCATAGAAACAACATGCGGAAATGGCTGCACACAGAAATGTGAAAATGTCGACGTGAGATCACAACGACCGTACCAAAACCCGGCAACCTCCCTGACAGCAAGACTTCAGAGAGCCGCACGCAGTCACTGCACCGACTGCTGTTCAACAAGAACTAGTTCCAGCCGGTAACTGCTGCTGAAACCACATTCCAAACAGACTAGATGTAACGTGTTCATCGGTGAGCTTCGGGTGGGGGCTGGTAGGTGCCAGCTGTTTCCCCCTGCCTCCAGTCTTTATGCTAGAGCAAGCCAAACCGCATCCTGACACCTTAACACACAGACACATGAGATCGGTATCCAGCTTCACGCTTTCCTGAAATATTCAACTATTCCATAAAGTTAGCCTGTGCGATCAGTTGCTCTGGTCCCCTACACAATGCTCGTTCGTCAGGTTGGGCTCTTGCTCGCTGATGCAGCTTTCAGCGAGTCAGTGAGCTGTCAACATACAGAAGTCTCTTCTCATATAAGGAAAGGTTGTGTAGCGGCAGCGTGTGAGTGAAATGCCGTTCATACGGTGTGACGTGTTTGACCTCGGTGTGCTCCTCTCCTGCTGGGCGACTGCGCAGCGCTGACGGGACCAGCCGGCATTCCTCGCCGTTAGCCGGTGTCTTTATTGTCACTCCGTGATCCAAAGTGACAACTCCATCGCTGTCAATGATTTTCTACCAGAGCTGAGTCCAGGGGACAACTTCCCCAAATTTAACAAGAGGGGCAGCGGGGAGGTGAATACTTCTGTCTCTTCACATTTCCCCGTGGGATCAGATTGTTTTGTTTCCCTTTACATAGGAGAGACCGTCAGCGGCACTGCAGCCGCGTCCAAGCTCTGCCACCGGCTTCCTTCCATCCCAGAGGAACACTGCGGAAGTGCCGCCGTAAATCCAACCAAACGGACTGTGGGCTCCGAGCGAGCTCAAGCAGCTCGTTGTGTTGTCTCAGTTCTCATGTCGTCGGAGTCAAAGTTTCTGTAGATCTACACACGCTTTCATTAAGGAAGCGATCACGTGTTAATTAGCGTTTGCCTGTGACCTCGTTAAGAAATAATCAATCCTTAGTTTAAGTTTAAGTGTCGATGATGCTGTTGTCTTGTTCGCAAAAACGTTACCGGAACCTTTCGATGGACAAAACCGACCATCGGCTCCGAGCTTGCGTTCAGCGCCAGTCCGCCGCGGCCGTCCAGTCGGTCCGAGCGGTCCCGACATGCAGGGAAGGCTGAGCGAAAGGCGTCGAGTCAGTTAACACAATGTCCAGGAGGAATCGAAATGCACGGTGTCGGCTCGGCTTTGGGCAGAAGAGGGTTAACGAAAACCCTTCTGTGCATTTGAATTCATGGCCGTTGTCCTACGACTGCTAAAATCTTACATTTAAAAAGCATCGAAAATGACAAGATCAAAACTAAAGAGAAGTAAATCAAAGTGAGTGACGTCTTTTTGGCTGAGCCACGTGGAGAAAAGCTGTTTTGTCTTTCTAACGTCTTGTTTTGTTTCAGCTTGGAGCATCGTGTCTGACGTGTGATTGAATGCTCGCATTTTTATCGAGTATCTTTTATCAGTGATTCGTGTTTACTCAGTCTGAGCTTTGCTGAGGGTGTGCCATGTTAAAGGAAGTCCAGCAATCACTCTGGCATAGTTAGAGCAGTAGTCTGTAGCGCTGAGGGTCACTGGGATCTCCCAATATGCTTTCACTTTCACTCCAGTGGTAGAGCCTGCGTTCCTACGTTCCTGGGTGTTAGACTCAGTTAGTTTCTTCTGTGATAGCAGCTTATCAAGTGCAGTATTTTAGAAGAGCTTGCGGAGGTTCAGTTGGCTTAACGAAAGCGGGGCTGCTGCTGACTCAGGTGCGTTGTGGTGTCACCGCTCAGGCTCGATCCCGGAATGGCCTTCGTAACCACAGCTTGGCGAGCGAGTAGAAACACATGTTCAATCCAAACAGTAAAGCTGCGTGATTCCACCACACCACCAGTATGTAGTTATTATTAAATTAGGTGGCTGCTCTGAATGTTTGTCGGCCAGACAGTAGAAGATGTCCTGGCCTGTATCAGGCTCTGTCGTTGTTGTTGTTTGTTATCATTGCATGTGAAACCGTTGTACCGCTTATTTTCTTATTGTCGTCATCTTGCAAACAAATCCCACACGCGGACTCAAACCAACGCTGAATGTACTCTACTGACAAGACATGTGAGGCACCCAAAGCCTCGTCTGTCTTATTCCACTGCGCACTGTTGTGCAACAACCACTCACCAGTGAGCTGGCTGTGATGACCAATATGGTGACTCATGAGCGCCCATATAACAATGAATTGTAATTTGAAGAGACTCTTAGGTTATTGGTCAGTGGTTAACAGGATCAAACTCAAACCAACTCGAAATCAAACTTGTAGTGATTTAAGAAGCGAAAAAAAAACATCCGACATGTGAAACACTAAATCAACCACCAGTAAAGTTTTTTTTCCCAGCATTATACTGAGGCTGCTGTAATCACACTTACAGCTCTACAGCTGCCGAACGGTAATAATTTTCCTCTGTCAAAAACTTTCCAAAGATGGACCAACTGAACGAGGAGGATGCAAACTTCTGAAAAAAGCAGGGATCAACCACGACGCCCACTTCACGCAGTGATTGGCCAGGTGTGCGGTCACCGCGTACGGACTGTCTGAGGTTGTGGCGCTCAGCCTTTCCACCCCCCGTGTTTGAGCGCAGACGTTCACAGCGCTCGGTCGGGCCAACGTCACACGAACTTAGTTGTTTCAAGCCTTTAACACCCGGCTGCAAAGTACGATCGTGCTTTCTTACAAATCTAGGTGTGCTCGCATGAGCCTGGTGCACCGGGCATTGGTCACTTGACTGTGCTTGCATCCTGGTTCACAAAAATAGAGCCCTTGGAGTCTGTTCAGGTGAGAGAACGAGAAGGAGATAAAAAAACAGACACATGTAGGGTGTGGAAACGAAATCACCGACATGCAGCGCTGGAATTACCCCCCCAGAGAAACCAGTCCTGTTAGAATGAGGCTCAGGAAACCACATGACTGTACGTGATGACTGGAACTTTGTTTACAGTGTTTATTTACTTTGCTCTGGATGACTGGAATCTTATCAACCTGACTCGAATGACACGGGCCTTATAGGAAACATGCCCGTAATAAAGCAATAACAGGACAGTATCTAAATACTTCCTTCAAAGACTGATGGTAAACACAAGCTAGGAGCTCAGAGGGAAACTAGGTACTTTTAACTAAACTTCAGATGCCATTAATGCCTTAACTTAAAGGGGAACTCCACTGATTTTCCACCTCGGCGTGTGTTTCATGGTGTCGGGGAGTAATCGTGCATGATTGGAAATAGTCATATAAAGCAGAGGGAGCTGTGTGAAGTCTGATTAAGGTCCTCGGGCGAAGTGGCTTGAGTTGGCGCCGGTTGGGTCTGAAGACCACCGGTTAGTCTCCTCTGCTTCATGCTGCAGGCTACAGGCTGCAGGCTACAGGATACAGGATACAGGATACAGGATACAGGATACAGGCTACAGGCTACAGGCTACAGGCTACAGGCTACAGGCTGCAAGCTGCTTGCTACAAGATACAGGCTACAGGCTACAGGGTGCAGGCTACCGGCTACCGGCTAAAGGCTACAGGCTGCAGGCTACAGGCTGCAGGCTACAGGCTACAGGCTACAGGGTGCAGGCTACCGGCTACCGGCTAAAGGCTACAGGCTGCAGGCTACAGGCTGCAGGCTACAGGCTACAGGCTACAGGCTGCAGGCTACGGTCTACAGGCTACAGGCTGCATGCTACAAGCTACAGGCTACAGGCTACAGGCTATGGGCTACAGGCTACAGGCTGCAGGCTACAGGCTATGGGCTACAGGCTACAGGCTGCAGGCTACAGGCTACAGGCTACAGGGTGCAGGCTACCAGCTACAGGCTACAGGCTACAGGCTACAGGCTACAGGCTGCAGGCTGCAGGCTGCAGGCTACAGGCTTCTGGCTACAGGCTACACGCTAAAGGCTGGAGGCTACAGGCTACAGGCTACTGGCTGCAGGCTACAGGATACAGGATACAGGCTACAGGCTACAGGCTACAGGCTACCGGCTACAGGCTACAGGCTGCAAGCTGCATGCTACAGGCTACAGGCTACAGGCTGCAGGCTATGGTCTACAGGCTGCAGGCTACAGGCTACAGGCTACAGGCTGCAGGCTACAGGCTACAGGCTGCAGGCTACAGGCTACAGGCTACAGGCTGCAGGCTACAGGCTACAGGCTACAGGCTACAGGCTGCAGGCTACAGGCTACAGGCTACAGGCTACAGGCTGCAGGCTACAGGCTGCAGGCTACAGGCTTCTGGCTACAGGCTACTGTCTACAGGCTTCAGGCTACAGGCTACAGGCTACAGGCTACAGGCTACAGGCTACAGGCTACAGGCTGCAGGCTACAGGCTATGGGCTACAGGCTACAGGCTGCAGGCTACAGGCTACAGGCTGCAGGCTGCAGGCTACAGGCTACTGGCTACAGGCTACACGCTAAAGGCTGGAGGCTACAGGCTACAGGCTACTGGCTGCAGGCTACAGGATACAGGATACAGGCTACAGGCTACAGGCTACAGGCTACAGGCTGCAGGCTACAGGCTACAGGCTGCAGGCTACAGGCTACAGGCTACAGGCTACAGGCTGCAGGCTACCGGCTACCGGCTACAGGCTACAGGCTGCAGGCTACAGGCTACAGGCTACAGGCTGCAGGCTATGGTCTACAGGCTGCAGGCTGCAGGCTACAGGCTGCAGGCTGCATGCTACAGGCTACAGGCTACAGGCTATGGGCTACAGGCTACAGGCTGCAGGCTACAGGCTATGGGCTACAGGCTACAGGCTGCAGGCTACAGGCTACAGGCTACAGGGTGCAGGCTACCGGCTACAGGCTACAGGCTACAGGCTGCAGGCTGCAGGCTACAGGCTACAGGCTACAGGCTACAGGCTGCAGGCTGCAGGCTGCAGGCTACAGGCTACTGGCTACAGGCTACAGGCTACAGGCTGCAGGCTACAGGCTACAGGCTACTGGCTACAGGCTGCAGGCTGCAGGCTACAGGCTACTGGCTACAGGCTGCAGGCTGCAGGCTACATGCTACAGGCTGCAGGCTACAGGCTACAGGCTGCAAGCTACAGGCTTCTGGCTACAGGCTGCAGGCTGCAGGCTACAGGCTGCAGGCTACAGGCTGCAGGCTGCAGGCTACAGGCTACAGGCTGCAGGCTACAGGCTACAGGCTGCAGGCTACAGGCTATGGGCTACAGGCTACAGGCTGCAGGCTGCAGGCTACAGGCTACAGGCTACAGGCTGCAGGCTACAGGATATAGAACAGCAGGATTTTGCTTGTGATTCAGTTCTTTGCAGAGATGATTCACCCTTGTAGGGAGTGAGTTTAACTTTATTGAGGACGGATTTGTCCTATTTGTTTATTTTGGCACCAAAAACGCAGATACCATTGTTTGGGATTTACCAAACTTTCTGTCACATACTACACAGATTACGCTTCAGAGCAAACAGTCACAACAGTCATATGTTTATTAACAACCCAGGATGACTTATGGATGTTACATGTGCGGTTTTCACCTGACTATCTGACCGGGACTTCCGGTGACGTAGAAAAAAGGAAAAAGGTTGCACGCACACCGTGTGTTCAGGTGTAAAGCTGGCAGAGGAGAATGCGACTCACTGTGAGCTGAGCTGTTTACAGCCATGTGCCTGACAGCTGTTTCTGCAAGCTGTCAAGTTGTTAGTTGGATTTTCCCAAGTAACCGGAGTGACAGAAACTCAGGAAGTGACTGATACAAACTGAACAGACAAATCTAAACAGCTCACCCCCTCACATGCATACTCCTCGCATCGCTCACTGCGTCACTCACCCTATGTCTTTTGCTTGTTTCTTTGATGCAGAGAATAATTACAGTTGCGTTACTGAAGAAGACGTCCTCCATAATGGGATAAACATCTTGAGACGAACACAAACAGGAAGCTCTCCTGCCAAACATTAAGAGTAAATACGCTGATATACTAACTTGCGACGGAAAATGCATTGTGAGAGCAACATAATAATAACATTTTTGATTAACGGCGTCACAAAATGCTCAGTGACGACGTATCTCACTTGCTCTCGCACGGTTAGAGAAACTAAAGCACGATCTCCATTTTTCAGACACAGCACCTGGTTCGTGTTTCGGAATGGTGGTTTTGGTTAAAAATGAGGAAAGTCAACAAAACATTGAACCCGGCCAAATAACTTTTAGCAGCTTGTCTTCACAGAAACAAGTGTCATCACGTTTTACGTTGATATGATCGACTTGTTGCTTGTTTCCACGGTTACGGAGAGAAATGAACCAGAGCGGTAAAGCTGTGGTCTGGACAGATAAACAGTGAGATGAGGTGCACTGTGAAGCTCCGTAAAGCCGAGGAGGGGTGATTCAGATTCGTTACCACAGACAACTTTTACAGCGTTATTCCATTCATTTGTATAAAAAAAAACAAAACAAAACCCATTGTTGTCTTGTATTTAAACCAAACACCTCCCTATAGCTTACATGCTCTTCATACATGCTCAAAACAAAAAACAGTTTTAACAGTTGCTTTTCCCTGAACAAACTGCTAGCATTAAAAAAACCATCATTTCTAGAGGACACGCGCTGACGCTTCATGATACACCACCGTCCTCGGACTGCGGCTGAATGCCGCCTCTGCGTGGTTGATATCACCCGTGTGGGGGCTGCAGAGTCTGCGTTAAGTGCAGCTCTAAGAATGAGAGCAAAGAAAAATAAACGGGACGCTAAAGCGAGATGGTGCGGGAATTGATTTCAGACCTGCCTGAGCCAGTTTGCGGTACCACTTTCCAATAACCTGCCCGTTTATAAACTGTAATTAATGACGCTATGAGCGGTAAATAAATCAATTGTCAGCGCGTATCAGGTTTAAGCTATTAATAAGAGCATTGTTTGAGTTGCCAGGTTGTGGAAAATTCCTCTGGACCGGGAGCCATTCAGAGAAACTGCTTATTAACATTTACAACTGCAGACTTGCCGGATCAACGTGGGAACTTTATTAATGTTTTATCAACGCAATTGATTGTTATCATTTCAGGCGACTGATTTAAAGGGAGGTACTTGTTACACCGGGTTAATGACTAAAAACGTTAACAGTTTTACCAGAAAGTTAGAGCCATTGCCCTTTAATTATGACTCACCTACGCGTATGACCACAGACTGTTTACCAACATTTAGAAACTGCATTAATACCAAACAGAAACACAGAAACATTTTGGAAAAACAGAACAAGAGTCTCTGTGCAAACAATAGAATGGGAACTTCCAAACTTCACAATGAAATAACAGCGACTCCCGCTGTAGTCACGTCACCTTTACTGCAACTGTTCTCGCTACATTGTGTTGAAGTGTTGAACACAACAGTGGCAGCCACGCCTGATGAACTGCAGTGAGTAAAATAAGATTAATCACATAATCAAGGAATGTAGGAATCTCTCTCTTTTTTTAAAACATACACCTCCTAAGCTAATAGCTAACTCATAGCCAAGCACAAGGCCCCCGAGATGGTGGACCGGTCTGCAGCCTGCAGGTCGGTAAATGACCGTAAATATCTGCATCTGGCGCCCGTAACCTGGGTGGATGAGGGTGGGTGTTAGTTACTGGAATAGTTGTCATATTGGATCGTAAATGCAGGACTTGTGAAAACATATGAATGTTTCCATGTCATCATGATGTTTGTCATCACCCAAAGTTATTAGTCAAGTTCCAAATGGATCCAGGTTTAGTTTTCACAGCAAAAGTATATAAATATATATTATTTGAGTGAGTGAAGCGTCTCACTAATTGGAGTCGTATTTCACTTTGCACCCTACTGTGACCTGAGTAGACCTACTGGGTGTGTTATGGGGCCTTGATTTATAAGACCTGAATGGTTTTCTCTACTGTTTTCTCTATAGAAAAGCCACAAAAAGAGCCCCCCCCCTTTGTTCTGGTTTCTTGGGAGAGCCAAAAAAACTCCAGTAAAACTCCAGATAACGTCTGCAAATGTGTTCCCCTGCGGATGTTTCACTCCGGGGTATAAAGCCGCTCCACATCTCTGTCTCCAAAGTGACCGGGGTTTCCCTCACAATCCACTGCATCGGCTGCACGGTTTATCAGCAGGACTCCATTGAACAGCAACAGAAACTGCTCACTGTGGGAGAAAATGAAAACAGGAAACAAGCGGGACGTTTGATGATAGCGGCTTACATAATCACAGATTCCGGTTAACATCGCGATCTTGGTGTCTGAAAACCAAATCTGAGAAGAGTCGGATGAGAAATTCAGATTTTCCAACCTGGCATCTGCTCTGACCACAGATGAGCCGGCAAGAATACCTACTAAAAACGAACCATATGTCTTCAGGTGACGCACCATTTCAACATCTGACAACTTTGGCGGGAGGAGGAAGGAGAAGTCACAAGCTACTTAGGTTAGGGTAGATGGACGTGTTAACAAAACAGGATGTTCCCGTTTCCAATAAGCATTGATCTCTATTACCCACGACCGCGATTGTTCCCTAACCCTGACCCGGTCGCCGGGTACTTTTTCTCGTGGAGCAGTGAGCGGACATTGTAATTACTGTATAATTATACTGAATAATGGACAGGTATATACACATACACGCATGGCTATAAAACAGTGGCTACATCGTCACAACCCCTTTTTCACGTTGGCTCTATGTAGCCAGAATCTGGAAATGACAACCAGATTTACTGAGGAGAGCGAGTCTGTTGTAGATGCGACGAAAACAAAATTGAAAAAAGGTCCCGGTGTGGATTCAGAAGAATGAATCCGATTCCTCTGGGTTAACCTGGTTTTAGCAGACCATGGGTCGCTGTCGCTCTGTGAGCCTCCCACAGTCACAGCTCTGGCCTGCAGCCGGCTTATCAGTGCGTGAAGACAAAGGTGAACAAACTTTACGGCTCGATCAAAAACAAACAGCCAATAAACTGAAAGTTTGGGTCCTGCTGACTGATGAAGTCATAAATACATTAATAACTTATGACTGTCGTAGCTGATTCAGGGACTCATATTCTCTCACTTTCATGGCTTTGATTGCTCCATAATACGATATTCTAAAAAAAAACCTAAAACCAAACAGACTGACCTCAGCCATGAGCTCATAATTTAACACAGTTTGGATTGGACATTGAATAATGTCTCTATGTTGTTCAAATTCAGTTCCAAAGAATAATGTAACATGAAAACAAAATGATTTACTTCCTATAAATTCCCCTTCTCTGACATTGGTAGTGCTGAAAAAAAAGTTTGGGCCTCCTGCAGGGTCAGCACTTAGTAACACCCCCTTTGGCAAGTGTCACAGATTCTTGGTCCGTCTTGCGTGTTCTTCTCTTTTGAGGACTATCCACAGATTTTCGATGATGTTTAGGTCGGGGGTCTGTGAGGGCCGTGGCAGAACCTTCAGCTTGCCCCTCTTGAGGTGGTCCATTGTGGATTTTGAGGCGTGTTTCGGATCACAATCCTGTTGTAGAAGCCGTCCTCTTTTCATCTTTAGCTTTTTTACAGTTTGATGTTTGCTCCCAGAATTTGCCGTTTTTTAACTGAATCTCTTCTTCCCTCTACCAGTGAAACGATCCCATGTGCCACAGGCTGCAACACAAGCCCAAAGCGTGATGGATCCACCTCCGATCCGCCGGGGGATCCTCTTCATGAAATTCTGCTCCGTCTTTCTCCAAACATACTTTTGCTCATCGCGGCCAAAAAGTTCTATCTTAACTTCATCAGTCCACAGGACTCGTTTCTAAAATGCATCAGGCTTGTTGAGATGTTCCTTTGCAAACTTCTGACGCTGACCTTCGTGCTCAGGACCCAGGAAAGGTTTTCTTCCGACGAGTCTTCCACGAAGCTGGCATTCGTGCAGGTGCCGCTGCACAGTATGACAGTGCACCACCACTCCAGAGTCTGCTGAATCCTCCCGAAGGTCTTTCGAAGTCAAACAGATTTGCGTTTCTAGCAACCCTACAAGCAGTTCTCTCAGAAAGTTGTCTTGGTCTTCCACCTGAAAACGCCTCTTATCTTCTTTAGCCTTCTCCTGCTTTGTGGCCGTCAGTTATTTTAGTATTTAGAGTGCAGCTAGGCAGCTGTTTGGAGGAGCCCATGGCTGCTGGTTGTTGGGTCAAGGTTTGAGGAGTCCGAGTATTTCCGAAGCTTTGAAATCTGCATCACTTGGCCTTTTCCTAACGATGACTGTGAACCAGCCGTAGCCCTAACAAGCTAATTAGGGCCTGAAGCCTTGGTAACAGTTCTCTGAGACCTCCAGATCTCTTGACGTGGCCAAACTTTTTTGTAGGGTGCTCCTTTCCGTTTTTCACTTTTTTTCACTCTGAGCTTTTACAAAACAAAAATTATAAACGAATCCTGCTCAGAATGTTGAAAAATAATGTTTAAGCTTTAACTTTATGCTTTTCGTTGCTCAGTCCATCTTCTACTCACTTCAATATTCACAGTGTCAGAAATTTTGACCAGGGGTGCCCAAACTTTCTCAGGCCACTGTACTATAAAACAACTGAAGAAGAATTTTGTTGTTTTAATGTCAGCGATGGACGCTGCTGAAATAAAGAGACTAAAGTAAAATGTTTTTATCATTCTAACCTTCTGAAACAGAAACAACTGGAGAATTTTTTATTATTATTATTTATTTGTCTCTGCCAACTCATCAAAGCAAATTAGCGGCTGTTATTTTTTAAAATCTGATGGGCCTCAGTGTGCGGTGAGTCACTGGCCAGATAATAAGCAGGAAAGGGAGGAAGTCCAAGTTAGGACAAGTGGTCAGAGATACAATTGGTTACAATTCTACAAAGGTTTTTAGTTCTTGAAATTCTTAGAGTGAATCAGATGCTTTAGCTTAAAGCTCCAAAAGAAAATCAGAAACCAATTTAGGGATCAACGTCACTGGAAACTCCCAAGAGTGAAGAGTAAGAGGAGGAGTCAGCGGAGGCCTTGGGGTTTTCAGCAGGGAAAGTAAAGCCACACTTCAGATGTCTTTTGTTGAAATGCTTGAGTTACACAAACAGCAGCACAAAATGCAACACAGGAACTGCGTACATCCAGCAGGAAGGATAAGAGCGAAGAAGTAGTTAGTTAGCGGAGGTGATGGTATATTTTATGCTAAACACTCGTGTAGGACTGTCACTGTCGTTACTGAAATTCTTCTTCTCCTGACTGCATTAGCTTTTGAGCTAGCAAACACGTCAGCGGGTTGTGTAGCTGGTGCTCATTTAGAGCTCCATAGTGTTACATTTGTGCAGTTACCACTGAGTCAAACGGTCATGTGTACGTGCCTCTGGCAGCGACAAGCACGGAGCACTGCCACCAACCCTGCAGCTCTGTGGAGCCTTTTAGCCTCTTTCAGCTCCCAGTTTCGGTTTTGTCACACGTCTCCCGTCTGGTTCAGTTTCAGTGGTTTCAGCGGCAGCACACAGCTGTTTTTAATCAAACAAGCTCTGACTGTCTGCTACCTGGTCAGCAGAAAACGGCAGACACAGTCACGCTAAGTTCACCCTAAACAATTTCAGCCCTGATTTTTTTGGAGATCTCCGCGAAACTGTTCAAAGACGCAACCCGGGAGACTCGCGGATGCGTCTCAAGACGCCCGAAAGATATCTGGCAGGCTAAATATCTGGGCCTGTCGGGGGGTCCGATTCCAGTAGTGTGAAAAGTGTTGGGACCCGGTTTTGTGTACATGGCATTAGAGACTAGCTGTGAACATAGTGGAGTATTTAGCACCTAAAGACCCAGATATACAGCACTGTGCAAAAGTTTTGGGCACTAAAAGCAAAGGGAGGATGCTTTCAAAAATAAAACCATTGATAGTTTACATAGTTTTTATCTGCTGCAGGGCTCGTCGTTCTTCTGGTCTCTGAAGACAGTTCTTTATGATTATTATCTGGCTGTGTTTTTTGGCTTGTTGTCCTGCTGCAGGATGAATCAGATGCCTCCTGATGGAACAATAACTGGTAATACAAGACTAATACCCATTTCAGACAACAGAAGCAGATATGACTCTCAACATGTGTTTGACCCACGATGGACCAGTTCATACAGTATGAGACAGCTCCAGTCAGCTGCAGTGTAGTTTTTACAATTCATTGATAAACCACAGAGTTACTCCGAACTCATTTGAATAATTTCAAGTTGAGATAAAAGTCAAGTTTCCGTTTCAGTTTTCTCTCTCTGTTCTCATACACGGTCACGCGTTTGCGTCTTCTATTTCTACCTCTGTCTTCCCTTTTTCTCAGTGAGTCAGTGAAAATATGTTTAAACATCTCTGTCATTACATCAATTTCCGTTCCACGTCAGTTCACCAATGCTGGGCAGCCTCCCATCCGCGTCTTACCCTGGTCAGGAGGAGGGTGTGCTGGGCCATTCAGATAGACCCTTGACGAGGGTTTCACCTGCATCACTGTAACAGTCTGAACGGGGTATAGCCAATGCTAGTGGCTCTGTGAGGCTAAATGCTAACATCACCATGCTAAGATGCTCACAATGACAATGCTAATGCAGGTATTTAGTAATAAAGCAAAGTACTGAACAAATCAAAGTGGCGCTAAATGAAAAGGTCAGAGGATCAGCAAAGTTATTGTAAAACATCCTGAGGAGAACATGAATGTCTGAGCTAGCTTTCACCACAATCCATCCAATAGTCGGTGAGACATTTGAGCGTGGACCAAAGTGGTGGAGAGACAGACATCGCCAATCTTAGAGTCAAGCCACTTCAGAAATTTCTAAAAAAAAAACCCAACAAGGCCAGGGAAGAAGAACAGCCGGTCTAAGTCCCATATCCAGCCTGTGGCTCTGGTTAAAAGAAGTTGTTTCGTACTGTGAGTTTGATGTCTGATGAAGGTCGTCGACCGAAACATTGCCTTTTCACAAAACTTAGTCCTGAGAGTGGGCAGGAATTCTTTACTTGATTTGGCAATGGTCTAAATTTAGGCCTCGTTTGTAATTCTGAAACTGAACTGAAAAAGCTGGAATTTCTTAATAAATCAGTGAAATTCAATACAGGAGGGTTTTTACCAGAAACACTCAGTACTCGACTGTGACACAATCAACAGGTGCGTGTGTTTGTTTGTTTGTTTTGGTACAGGTGACAGGGGGAATACCTGTCACTGGAACAATACTGAAAGTGAACGACTGTAGCTGTTTGAGTCACAAACAACATTTTAATGCGGCGTTAACATTAAGTCCCTCAACTGCTGTTGAGTGATGTTTCCTGTGCAGCTGGAGTATAAATAACAGACACATCAGAGTCAGTCGTCTGAGACACTGTGGAAATCCCATAATGTCCCATAACGTCCTTCTACGGTTCATCATCATTACTAAGACACTGCGTATATTTATCACGCTTCAGCCACACAGTAACACGCTGATCTTTCAGGTTACTTCCTGTAGAATTTTTACGGCATCATACAGATAAGACGTTTTTTTTTTTTTTGTTGGTGGGAAAAGTGTCTGGGTGAAATTTTGTGCGGATGCGTCGCTATCGCCATGAAATGTGGCGCAGACGTTTTGGTAGTCCCCCTCGGGGTGGACTGCAATCACTCTGCCGATCCTCTGACTCACCATCCCTTTGGTTCGAGACCAAATACCTGCAGAACTAGTGACGTTCACATCGGACTCAGCTGTAATTCATGTCAGCAAATGTTAGCGCTCTAACAGGCTAAACTATAACGGTGTACGTGGAGAACACCAGCATGTTAGCATGCTGACATTAGCATTCAAGTGGAACGATCGGTGGGTCATCGGGCTTCATCAGCGCGAGGCCGTTCATATTCACCGAATTTCTTCCAAACCTGGCCGGTAGACGTTGGAATATTTTGCTCTGGGGGAAACGGGGAAACCGTGTCAAGACTTTGGTGGCTTCTGACCTCAGATGTGACGGTGCCGGTTAGCAAGTCCATGTGGATGAATCGGTATCACTGTAACGTGTCATTCATCCAGTCACCAGTTTCTCTCCTGTGCTGGGCAGGAATTTTCTGTCTCATTACCAGCCTGCCTGGACTCAGTGGGATGTTCCTCCTCCTCTCTGTCTCTCTCCTGGTAGAAGCTGGACTGCCGAGCGTCACCTCTCATTTGTCTCTGGAAACAATGGCACAGTTATATAACCACATTCTTCACATATTTTCGCGAGAAAAAAAAAAAAGGGTTTTAACGAGACACATTTTCAGCCTTTTATGCAGACAGAAAGTTGTTCTGCCCTACACAGTCACACTGGGAGCTGACCAGTACAACCAGTCCAGCAGTGGTCTGATCCTCTAACACTTATTAAACCTGAGAGGGCGTTCATCATAGAGCTCTTTAACCTGATGTCGTGACTGGTCTTACCCTGAGCCAAGTCTCAACACTCTGGGCACTCCCCACTAACTGACTGTGCATTATGTGACAGGATATACACACCGGCCTTACTCTATGTCCTCATACCTTCAGTATCTTGACGCACATAATTGTGAGTTGAGGACGTGTCAACACACCAGCCCTGTTTCCCAGGATTGCCCCACACCAACACTCCAGACGATTAGCACATTTTTGGATCAACACATCCAGGCCGCTGTACCTGACTGCTGGGACATGTTTAGTGTGTACCAAGCCTCTGCGTAGCCAGTGTGTGTCGGACTTAGAAACCGAGCGTGGCTGAGCAGAGCACCATCAGGTCTGATCCACCGATCAACCGCGGCCGCTCGTTCGCTGATGGACCATCACTGCCGCTGCCAGTGTCGGTGTTTTTTCTCTGTGTTTGAGTTTTGTCCACCACGGTTTGGATTGGGTCCAATTGCCGTCAGGTCTAGTCGGATTGTTTTTTTAAATTTATTTATTCACGTCAGGCTTAGGTAGGTTTTTCACGGGCCTGTTTTGGATGCAGACCACGACTTACGCACAACATGTGAGTATAGGATTCTGTGCCACAGTTAACAACAGTCCCATGGGTTGCACCAAGTTGACTGCAGTTGACTGCAGGCCGACGTTCATTAGCAGCAGCATACAGGAAACTCTACGCATCCTTGCATGTGCGTGAGCAGGTCACGGGAACCTGTACCAAATACAAAAGGAGCATAACCAAACAAAACTGATACCTAATGAAATGAATGTTGAGAGGGAGTTTACAACAGCGTGTGAGCTGTGACTTTCTCACAAGATCCCAGAGTTGTGATTAGATCATCATTGGGGCAAATCCAGTCTCTGTTTTATAACTGCAAAGTAAAACTGACGCTAATCAGGCTGGTTCCAAATTAGCACAATTATCTCTTTTCTGGAAACAAATGGTAACACGGCATGTCAAAATGATATCCTACGAATATAAATTATTATCGTGTCCTCACTGTGAGCGCATCAAAATTAAAACACAGTGCACCGCCGCTCTCCACTACACCATGGTTAATTCAGGGTCTCTGGCTACGGCATCTCTCCGTCTCCCCGGGATAGTGTCTGAGGTTTCAGCCACAGCGTTAAAACCAGTTACCGGTTTTTCACATTGTGGCTGATCGGTGTGTAGATACAGTCTGTCACTCAGTCGTCTGACCCGTAGATCACCATCGATGCTAAGTATAAAAAAGCTGTACTGTAATAATACAAATTCTGTACTCTTATAAAAAAAAAAGTGCATTAAAATCTCTTTCTAAATTTTCCTTTGTTCTCAAAAAACTGAAGACCGACAGTTAATAAAATGGTTTCAGTCTGCTCTGGCTCGGTCTTGGGATTGGACTGGATACCCGTTGATCACTTCTCCTCTCGGGAAGATTTCTTCACGCTATAGTTTTGATTTCACATCTGGCGAGTTCAACAGGTACCGGTCTCTGAATTTCGTACCGTTGAATGTTATAACATGCATCAATGACCTCTGACATCGTTGCTAATCAAGGTGTATTTAAAATGTTTGTTTTGTGCTCTGTAAGCTGTTCTCTGTGTACTTGCAGGGGGGATCATACTTTATTATATCAGACCGCCATCGCATTCTGTTCTGTCTTTATCAGAGCCAGGAGCCAGTCGGGGCAGTTGGGAGGGGGTCAAGGTTCACTCATCCACGAAAAGCTTCATTCATTTCCTGCTGGCTCTCCGCCAGCGCACACACGCTTTCGGTTTCATTGGTTGTGACAGTCTGGACAAAATCCCAGCGAGGGCTGAACAGCAGTGTCTGAGTCTGTGTCGGCCTTTGATTCAAAAATCCATCAACAATGACCACCTGTCAATCATTCCACCTGCCACTCATTCTACCTGGGAAGGGGGGGGGGCGTGACTGTGTCTTCCTGTAGGATTTTTTTTAATACTGCAGCTTGAGTTTTAGCTTCGTTCCAGAGCTCATGCCTCTGGATTCGTTCAGATAGGTCTGGGGTTGTGCTCATTGACGGCTCTTTGCCTGGTTGGAAAAACCACCAAATCATCGAGGCTTTGTAGGGAGGATTAAGAATGGGAACGTCATCTTCTTGTTGCCAGAAAAGAGGTGGTAAAAATCGGCGACAAGTGTGTTGCAAAGGTTTCTGTAATGGCAGAATATCGCTGTGATGCTCGCCGTGTCCAATTAGTCAATTATAGTCATGAAGTCTTGCCGCGACTGGACTGAGAGACGTGGCGGACTGGACTCTGGACTCTAACCAAACTGTACAGAGCTGACCAGTAAAGTGCCAGGGACCGACTTTACTGTTCAACCTGCGCGCGGCGACGGCACCGTTCCTCTTTCTCTTCTCCGTGTCTACAGTTGAAGAGCGCTCTGTGCTCCTGTCGGTTGTCGTCGGAAGTTCTCAGCGAGAGAGTTGGCAAAAATAAAACCATGGACACGCTCGTCCTTCTTCGCGAGGCATCCCAGACTCTGCACTGATTCTCCTCCGCTATGACAAACTGCAACCGTTGTGCCCAGGGTCGGACCGCCATTGGGCTGATATCATGTAGCCTTTGATCGACACGAGTTGACAACTCCTGACAACCTCTCCCGCAACTTCTGTGTCGACTAAAAAATGACGTTGCAGGGACGGATACGTCAGTCTGGACTGTTTTTTTTTGTTTTGTTTTTTTACAGAAAAATAGCCCCCCTCCCTTACAGAAAACAGCTGACATGAACACCATGGCACACTGGAGAAGAATGGACGTCCGGTCTGATTACAAGGCTACGGTTCTAACAACATGTAATGAACGACCGGGAAACTATCCTGTTACTTTTGAAATAAATATTTCTGCGACACAAAACAAGGTTTCGTTGTGTTTTTTCTTTAGGAAAACTGCATGATTTTACCTCTTCAGACCACGAAAAAGTACCTGAAGCGAGAGGGAATGAACTGATCCGCACTGGTAACCGTATTCAACCTGCATACGCAACTGGACGGCTTCGGTGTCAGAAGCGGTCACGTAGTTGACACGTACAGGTACCATAGTTTCCCAGTAGTTACAACTGTGTGGACAGGAGACAAACGAGGTAATGGGACTCAAATAGAACAGCGAACTCTTTATATTTTTTCTGTCCTCTTTTGTTCCGTGTTGTTGTTCCCTGCTGTGTTTCAGTGTCACTACCGCGCCGCGCGGCCTCTTATTTCGTCTGTCATCCGTGTACCCGCCCACGTGTCAACTGTCACCTGTTAATCACATACCAAACATACCTGCACTTTCATTTCCAGGCCCTGGGAAAAAAAACCTCAACAACTGCACCGTGAGAGAGAGAGAGAGAGAGAGAGAGAGAAAGGGCGTGAATTCTAAGAAATGAAAGAGAGAAAGCAGGACAACTAGACAGCGTGGCAGATGCCAGAGATGACAGATGCGTTTTCGTTAGGATGACATACTCTTCATGTGACACAATCTTGTGAAATTTTGTGAAAATACAAAAATGCAGAATGTGTCATCGAATTCTGTTTAAAGTCACTTTCATGTGATCTTCCCGTAAACTGCTGAGCTGCAGTCACATCAAAAAGTGCCTCGATAAGAAAAGAAGTTCAGCTCTGGTTTTGCCTGCAGGGGGCACCGACAGACCGAATCTCAGTTAGGTGCTAAGGGAATCACGGTCAATGGGATATTCGCTCCCAATCTGTATTTATGACTAATCGGGTGTTCACGCCAAAAACTGTCGGAAAGACTGTTGAAAGAACACAAGTGTCTATGTTTGTGGGGACATGTTGATTCAGTTATGAGGGAGGATATTAAATACATTCCAGCAGTTTCATTTTAAGTAACAGATCCATTAGTTTGCAGGTTTGTCAGATGCATTGGCATTACGTTGCTTCCAAGCCTATCCAAAGAGCTCTGGTCCGGTGCTCTGGTTCGCCTGGTTGGTCCAGTTGGAGACCATCTAAAATCGAGGGTCTCAACCGAATGAGGAGGCTTCGTGGCTTATATTAAACGAACCTGGACGGGGAGTTATCAGTCAGGCTTTGCCTCCAGCGCTGCTGACTCAGAAGCTCTGACTTGGGGTGTGATTTGGTGCGACAGGGTCAAGGTCTCTGTCACTGGTGGAAATATAACCCAGTGGTCTAGAACCGGGGAGGTCTTTGACCTCCGTCAGGACTCCTCCAGTGGGCAGTGGGAGGGCTGGTTTCGCAGAGCGGATTTCACGCTCCGCGAAACCAGCCGTGCTCTTCGGAAGTGGGGTGCAGAAGGTCCGGGCTGTAGTGAAAGTCAATCAGAGCATCCCTCAGGCTGGGACTCATTTCTGTGAAAGCAACTGAAAACTTACTGCTCTCTCCGGCCTGAAGAGGGGAGTACCACAGTCTGCAGTGAGTTTCCTGACGGTCATAAGGGAGGATGAAACCAACGGATGGTAAATTCTGAGTTTCTGCAACAGCTCTTTAGTCAGATAAGCAGAGCTGACACTTCAACTGTACAGGTTACCAGAGAGAGGAATGCAAACTCTCTGACTGCCTGCCAACTCAGTTCTGTGTGTGTGTGTGTGTGTGTGTGTGTGTGTGTGTGTGTGTGTGCTCTCTGAATTCTTTTGATTAAAAATTAAACTGGGTCAAAGTCCACGGGGAGAGTCTGAACCTCGGCTGATAAAACAGCATAACACTGCTGATAATGCGAACGTTGCTCCTGCCAAAACGCCGTCAGAACGGCACTGAAAACACACTTCAAGCTGCGGTGTTTGATTACTCCAACCAACCCGGAGGCAGCAGAACGAGCTGTGAAGCCAACACTGATGTATTACCACCTTATAAAGTTTTATGGCTAATATGCTATCAACCAGCTGCCTACGTCTGCATCCAGCACAGACCCGGCGAGCGCAGGTCCAACATTCAGTCCCGAGGCAAATGTCGTCGGCTGCCAGACCTTCCTCCCTCTTCGCCAGCGTCCGCCTGCTGATTGGTGCTGAGCGGGTAGTGGACGCCGGCTGCCCGCCGCTGCTGGGAACAGGGTTGACGACTGCTGAGCCGCAGGCAGGAAAACCAAGACAAGGAGCTCAAAGAGGCTCTGAGGGGAAACTGCAGAGCTGGAAGATCATTTGAGCTGATGCCGACATCGAAATGTCGATTAGTGCCGACTGTTACTTTGCATTTTCAACCACTTCATTGCACTGCAGTCTTTGTAAATGGTGTATAACTGCTTTATAACACACTACAATGTGGTTGTAAACAGGTGTAAAGATATTTTAGGGGCTTATTGGCAACATTTGTGACTTTTATGAAGCATCTGTAGCTGGTGTGTTAATCGGTTCATTTTTACTGACATGTAATTGTACACGTTAACATGTCCTAACAGTGTGTCACAGAACATCCGTTGGTTGTTTATATCTTCATTAGTATCAGTTTTTAATGCATCTATGAACGAATCAATCAACTGATACATAAATAACTCGTCAATCATCGTTATAAATGTACTTGTGTCAACACAGTTAACACAGTTATATAGGATATGAAGATGTTTGTATTGTTACATTCATCTTGAATTGTCTTTTTATTCACCCGTTACAGATGCTTCACAGTAGCTTCAGTTGTCTCTTGACCTACAACGAAACCTAAACCTGCAGAGGGAGGACCGACATGTCCTCACCTAGTTGTCTCAGAGACACAAGTCCACGTGCTCCTGGGTGTCTGCGGCACCAAAGAGCACGTTGGACGGTGAGTATTTATGTGGAAATGCCTCCATCTAGTGCCCACGAACAGACTGACAGTGTGCAGTCACTTCATTAGGTAACTCAGCCTTTCCTGCTCCTCACCGGCACAGCGTCAGCTCGGCTGAGGCAAAGCACCGAGGCTCAACCCGCGTGTTCATATTGTCCACGTTACTCCACATCTGCGTGGTTACAACCAGCTGAAAGTACGGGGGAGGCGAGACTCAGGTTCAACCTCAGGTTCCAGACAGTCAGTGGACTCTGGTTTTTACAATAACAATGTACAAAATGACAGTGAGACAGGTGTCTCTGGTAGTGATGAACAGATGACGGGCTATCAGCTTCACAGGGAGTCTCGGCTCATTGTTCGCCTGTCGGGACCAGAACTTCACTGCCCTGGTTCGCTCTCACCGCTCGGCAGGCGGCTGTTTTCAGAGGAACATCTGTAAAGAGCCACCGTCCGCCACCTGCTCAGCAGCCAACAGCAGACGGACCCGGTCAGAGACCAGCTGGTGGACACGGTGGAGCGTTTAGCAGCTACAAGGCCAGAGGTTTCCCTCGGGAGCTGGTGGAGACCAAAACCACAACCGGAGCTAAAAGAGAGGGAACACTGGACTTGGACTCATCGGGTGACACAGACACCAGATCCAGATGAAGGATCATGTTTCTCTGTAACTGCTGGATCTGGAAATAAGCAGCTGTTTGATGACAAGTTCAACACATCGGCCTAAAAGGTGACGACGAGTCGGCGCTGCGTTCGCAGCTTGTTTCTCCCAGGAAAAAAAGTTGGTTTAAAGAAAAGAGGAAGTGAACAGTATTCATAGACCAATCAGCCTCATCGTCATGGTGACACAGTGCGGCTCGTTCCCCGCAGCGGCCGACTGACTGACCGCGAGCAGCAGTTCAGCCTCAGGTGTGTGACAGGTCTG
Source organism: Xiphias gladius (assembly GCF_016859285.1). NCBI lineage: Eukaryota > Metazoa > Chordata > Actinopteri > Istiophoriformes > Xiphiidae > Xiphias > Xiphias gladius. The sequence goes on along the minus strand of NC_053406.1, from coordinate 28,002,318 downwards.
AACCAGGTCAACACGACACAGGTCTGAACCGGGTGTGTGGCATTAACACGAAGGCTGCAGCAGCACGAGGGTAAATACGCAGAGAGGGAGAGCGAGGCTCAATTCCCGTCCTTTTCCACCTTCACTGCGATAAGTGCTTCGTCTCCCATCATCGCTCCTGCACAAAGGAGACAGTTATCAGCTAATGAGGACATACTTCTCATGTCAGATCAGTGCATGGAAAAGATTAATTCTTTCTACTCTCCCGGTCTCATCATAAGACCAGAGCGTTTCCCGCCTGTAGTTTCTCTTTCATCTTTGCCAACTACAAGGACTTATTTCTATAATTTCAAGTTTGTCTCCCGTGAATGTCACATTATTCCATTTTCTTCATTTAAACAAAATGTCATCGAGTTACCGGGGATCCGGTTTTGGGCAGGTCCGGGAAGCCCATTGGTCAGTGAGTGCCTGTTAGGAGAGCAGTCATTGGCCGTGTGTCTCGCCAGTGGTGGGCCCCGGTGGAGCGGAGTGCACACAGTCTGCTGCAGGGCAGACGGAGAGATACAGTCAGCCCGCTGACAACCGGACACAAAGAACTGCAGACAGAGAGCACGGAAAGTGTTTCCGTGGCAGGATGGGCTCCAACAGCTCCAGCATGGACGACATCCCAGGCGCCCGGGAGCTCCTGCAGGAAACTGGCTGTGAGTTGAGTGTGTTTTGGCTTTGGTTTCTTGTTTTTCCTCCTCAGAAGCAGAAAAGGTTTGTGAAAGATAAAAAAGGAAAGAAGGGGAGGGAGAAGAGCCTATTTGCTCAAATTACAGAAACACAACTTCACTCAACCCAGTGGTTTTATCTCATAACGTTACTGACTCCATTGGTTTTTTACTTTAATCCTGATGCATATTCAAAGGTTAACGCACCATCACACATAAACAGTCATGCACACTGACTGACTGTGACAGCTGTGAAACATAAAGCCACAGCTTCCCCGCTGCAATTAATCTCCTTTAATAATATCAACAGACAGAAATATACATGTGTGTTTTGTTTTGTGTGTGTTGTGAGCGTGTGTGTGTGTGTGTGTGTGTGTGTGTGTGTGTGTTGTGCGAGCCATGGGATCTGCTGTGTGTGTTTTTGGACTCAGTCTGAGCTCGCTGATAACAGCCATCAGTGTTGCT